>NC_084576.2:35420000-35532500 GCF_033978685.3 Nerophis lumbriciformis
TAGAACTAACATCTTTGACTTACTAAAGCGTCCCATGTAGCAGTGTTTTCATCCATGCCATCGTGTATTAGCTAACATGCTAACACATTTACGAGTGTCTGTGTCAGTATTATTAGCTTACAACAACATTCTTTTTATATTGTTTCACTTTCGCAAATTCCTCAGTAAATTCACCAAAACGTCACTGTGGAGTTTTTGAGTCTGTTTAGCTGATTGGAGAGCTAGCTTGCGCAGCTAGTGGGTCCATGACCATGACTTCTGTTTTGTTTGATCAGCCGTTTTACGGCCCATTGTTTCCAAGCGGTGTCTGTATGTAAATAAACCTTTACATAAATAAGTCAGTTCACAACGTACAGTACATATCTGTGACTTATAGTCCGCTGCAGCTAATATATGGACGTATCATTTACATCCATCCATCCAGTCAATGCTTCTTCTAAAATGTAATGGGTGTGGCTTATATCGCTGTGCCAAAATACGGTGACTTGGGATGTCCTGTGGGACAGATTGTGGACCCTGCAGGGTCTGATCACTTTGGTGTAAGCTATACATCTTGTGTAATAAAACATATGTGACTACCAATGACTACCAATATACATCTTGTGTAATAAAACATATATGACTACCAATGACTACCAATATACATCTTGTGTAATAAAACATATGTGACTACCAATGACTACCAATATACATCTTGTGTAATAAAACATATGTGACTACCAATGACTACCAATATACATCTTGTGTAATAAAACATATATGACGACCAATGACTACCAATATACATCTTGTGTAATAAAACATATGTGACTACCAATGACTACCAATATACATCTTGTGTAATAAAACATATGTGACTACCAATATACATCTTGTGTAATAAAACATATATGACGACCAATGACTACCAATATACATCTTGTGTAATAAAACATATGTGACTACCAATGACTACCAATATACATCTTGTGTAATAAAACATATGTGACTACCAATGACTACCAATATACATCTTGTGTAATAAAACATATGTGACTACCAATGACTACCAATATACATCTTGTGTAATAAAACATATATGACTACCAATGACTACCAATATACATCTTGTGTAATAAAACATATGTGACTACCAATGACTACCAATATACATCTTGTGTAATAAAACATGTGACTACCAATGACTACCAATATACATCTTGTGTAATAAAACATATGTGACTACCAATGACTACCAATATACATCTTGTGTAATAAAACATATATGACTACCAATGACTACCAATATACATCTTGTGTAATAAAACATATGTGACTACCAATGACTACCAATATACATCTTGTGTAATAAAACATATGTGACTACCAATGACTACCAATATACATCTTGTGTAATAAAACATATATGACTACCAATATACATCTTGTGTAATAAAACATATGTGACTACCAATGACTACCAATATACATCTTGTGTAATAAAACATATATGACTACCAATGACTACCAATATACATCTTGTGTAATAAAACATATGTGACTACCAATGACTACCAATATACATCTTGTGTAATAAAACATATGTGACTACCAATGACTACCAATATACATCTTGTGTAATAAAACATATGTGACGACCAATGACTACCAATATACATCTTGTGTAATAAAACATATGTGACTACCAATGACTACCAATATACATCTTGTGTAATAAAACATATATGACTACCAATGACTACCAATATACATCTTGTGTAATAAAACATATGTGACTACCAATGACTACCAATATACATCTTGTGTAATAAAACATATATGACTACCAATGACTACCAATATACATCTTGTGTAATAAAACATATGTGACTACCAATGACTACCAATATACATCTTGTGTAATAAAACATATGTGACTACCAATGACTACCAATATACATCTTGTGTAATAAAACATATGTGACGACCAATGACTACCAATATACATCTTGTGTAATAAAACATATGTGACTACCAATGACTACCAATATACATCTTGTGTAATAAAACATATGTGACTACCAATGACTACCAATATACATCTTGTGTAATAAAACATATGTGACTACCAATGACTACCAATATACATCTTGTGTAATAAAACATATGTGACTACCAATGACTACCAATATACATCTTGTGTAATAAAACATATGTGACTACCAATGACTACCAATATACATCTTGTGTAATAAAACATATGTGACTACCAATGACTACCAATATACATCTTGTGTAATAAAACATATGTGACTACCAATGACTACCAATATACATCTTGTGTAATAAAACATATGTGACGACCAATGTGTGTCAAACATGAAAGGTTGAGGAATGTTTGAATACTTAAAGGCAGCTCAGTGAAAAGGCCAGTAAGTTTTTATAATGACTGCTATTGTCCAGGCTGTAGTGTGATTGGTTGTCATGGCGATGTGTCACAATGCACAAGACTAAATATTGTCAGAGCTGTTGAGTGCTAATATAAATGCTAATTTCATGGGAATGTCATTTGGCAAATCAACCTGTGATGATTACTTTGATGGCAGGCTACACCTTTTATTTCACTTGAGGAACAGTTCTACTAATAATAAGCTGACACGTACTTGAGTCTTTGTCCCCCGTGTCCCCCGACGGCTTTGGCTTGGGAGGAAGTGACAGCTCCAAGTCAGACTTAGGACGAGACGAAGGCATCTCACCGTTGTGTCTGCAAGGAAGAAACATTTACACAACCTTGCAAAAAAGGCCTCAAATCATCACTCAGTCGACGCCCTTGGACTCACCTCTACATAAGCACTTGGACTCACTTCTACATAAGCACTTGGACTCACTTCTACATAAGCACTTGGACTCACTTCTACATAAGTGCTTGGACTCACTTCTACATAAGCACTTGGACTCACTTCTACATAAGTGCTTGGACTCACTTCTACATAAGTGCTTGGACTCACTTCTACATAAGTGCTTGGACTCACTTCTACATAAGTGCTTGGACTCACTTCTACATAAGTGCTTGGACTCACTTCTACATAAGTGCTTGGACTCACTTCTACATAAGTGCTTGGACTCACTTCTACATAAGTGCTTGGACTCACTTCTACATAAGTGCTTGGACTCACTTCTACATAAGTGCTTGGACTCACTTCTACATAAGTGCTTGGACTCACTTCTACATAAGTGCTTGGACTCACTTCTACATAAGTGCTTGGACTCACTTCTACATAAGCGCTTGGACTCACTTCTACATAAGTGCTTGGACTCACTTCTACATAAGTGCTTGGACTCACTTCTACATAAGTGCTTGGACTCACTTCTACATAAGTGCTTGGACTCACTTCTACATAAGTGCTTGGACTCACTTCTACATAAGTGCTTGGACTCACTTCTACATAAGTGCTTGGACTCACTTCTACATAAGTGCTTGGACTCACTTCTACATAAGTGCTTGGACTCACTTCTACATAAGTGCTTGGACTCACTTCTACATAAGCGCTTGGACTCACTTCTACATAAGTGCTTGGACTCACTTCTACATAAGTGCTTGGACTCACTTCTACATAAGTGCTTGGACTCACTTCTACATAAGTGCTTGGACTCACTTCTACATAAGTGCTTGGACTCACTTCTACATAAGTGCTTGGACTCACTTCTACATAAGCGCTTGGACTCACTTCTACATAAGTGCTTGGACTCACTTCTACATAAGTGCTTGGACTCACTTCTACATAAGTGCTTGGACTCACTTCTACATAAGTGCTTGGACTCACTTCTACATAAACACTTGGACTCACTTCTACATAAGTGCTTGGACTCACTTCTACATAAGTGCTTGGACTCACTTCTACATAAACACTTGGACTCACTTCTACATAAGTGCTTGGACTCACTTCTACATAAACACTTGGACTCACTTCTACATAAGTGCTTGGACTCACTTCTACATAAGTGCTTGGACTCACTTCTACATAAGTGCTTGGACTCACTTCTACATAAGTGCTTGGACTCACTTCTACATAAGTGCTTGGACTCACTTCTACATAAGTGCTTGGACTCACTTCTACATAAGTGCTTGGACTCACTTCTACATAAGTGCTTGGACTCACTTCTACATAAGTGCTTGGACTCACTTCTACATAAGTGCTTGGACTCACTTCTACATAAGTGCTTGGACTCACTTCTACATAAGTGCTTGGACTCACTTCTACATAAGTGCTTGGACTCACTTCTACATAAGTGCTTGGACTCACTTCTACATAAGCGCTTGGACTCACTTCTACATAAGCGCTTGGACTCACTTCTACATAAGCGCTTGGACTCACTTCTACATAAGCGCTTGGACTCACTTCTACATAAGCGCTTGGACTCACTTCTACATAAGTGCTTGGACTCACTTCTACATAAGCGCTTGGCGTTAGAACTAAAACTTGTGGTTACTTGCACATTTACTTGTCCAGGGACATAAGGAGAGTGGGCGATGACACAATATTGTTCCTCAAAAAAAGAGAAAGGGTACACATTTTGTCAGGTTATTATTACCATTGTGTTATTTTGAAAGAGAACAGGAAGTGGCCATGTGCACATGCTGATGATGTGTCACTAGCTGGTGTGTACTCCTACTTTATATATATACATCTTCCTGACTTGTGATGCTTTATATTTAGATCTTCCTGACTTGTGATTGTTTATATATATATATATCTTCATGACTTGTGATTGTTTATATATAAATCTTCCTGACTTGTGAATGGCAAAACACGAAGTGTCTCCTGAAGAAGCAACTGGAGGGGTCTTTGATCATCTCCTGTGCCCAAGACCCAACGTCCGGGTTGATGATTTTAGCTTGTCCTGAAGATTTTGGAGCTAATCCTCCTTTTTCATTGTCCCATGGACTCTCTGTAAAGCAGCAGTTGTGTTGTTCTGTCGTTTGATTGATTGATCGGCCAAGTCCCACAACTCTATGACTTTTTTAATGCCTCTCAACATCACATTTAATGCTTTTTAAAGCCTTCCTTTTAATGTGTTATAATGGCCCGTGAAAACCCTGTTATATTCAAATATATTAGGTTCTGGATCATCATGTATCACAAAGTAGTGGTTGTTGAATCTCATGAAGTTGGTTGACATGCTTAGTAAAGTTGAAGGAAATATCATTTAATGATGTGAAATCAATGTGCCGCCATAATGCTTCAACATGCTATTATGAATGTCCCTGTTACTACTTATACTTACACATGTATACAACATGCTTCAACATGCTATTATGAATGTCCCTGTTACTACTTATACTTACACATGTATACAACATGCTTCAACATGCTATTATGAATGTTCTTGTTACTACTTATACTTACACATGTATACAACATGCTTCAACATGCTATTATGAATGTTCCTGTTACTACCTAACATACATACTTACACATGTATACAACATGCTTCAACATGGTATTATGAATGTTCTTGTTACTACCTAACATACATACTTACACATGTATACAACATGCTGATAATGCTTCAACATGCTATTATGAATGTCTCTGTTACTACCTAACATACATACTTACACATGTATACAACATGCTGATGAAGGCATGTTAATAGGTGGAATAGATCAAGTTGTTACCAGCTGTATATTACACAATAGAAAGCTTCAAGAAGAACAAACATGTGTTCTTGTCTCAAACAGGGATTTTGAATGCTGCTCAAAATTCAAGCAGGCACTTTAGTAATGAAACACATTTGACGGAGCAGGACTTGGCGGACATGAACAGGTTCCACTGGAGGTGCTATGCTAGGATCCTGACAGAAAAGAAAAGGCTCACTTGAGATTTGGCGATGGAGTGAGAGCTTTGTCTGGTCTCCTTGGGACTCCCTGCCTGCCTTTGCCTGGTGGAGGCACCGGCTTCTTGGGCGGGGTTGGGGCCAAAGGCTTGGATGGTTTGGGATCTGGCAGAGGCTTGTCAACTGCAACATTACATGGGGGACAAATTAGACACTTTTGTCAACTGCAACATTACATGATGGACAAATTAGACACTTTTGTCAACTGCAACATTACATGGTGGACAAATTAGACACTTTTGTCAACTGCAACATTACATGGTGGACACATTAGACACTTTTGTCAACTGCAACATTACATGATGGACAAATTAGACACTTTTGTCAACTGCAACATTACATGGTGGACAAATTAGACACTTTTGTCAACTGCAACATTACATGGTGGACAAATTAGACACTTTTGTCAACTGCAACATTACATGGTGGACACATTAGACACTTTTGTCAACTGCAACATTACATGATGGACAAATTAGACACTTTTGTCAACTGCAACATTACATGGTGGACAAATTAGACACTTTTGTCAACTGCAACATTACATGGTGGACAAATTAGACACTTTTGTCAACTGCAACATTACATGGTGGACACATTAGACACTTTTGTCAACTGCAACATTACATGATGGACAAATTAGACACTTTTGTCAACTGCAACATTACATGGTGGACAAATTAGACACTTTTGTCAACTGCAACATTACATGGTGGACAAATTAGACACTTGTCAACTGCAACATTACATGGTGGACAAATTAGACACTTTTGTCAACTGCAACATTACATGGTGGACAAATTAGACACTTTTGTCAACTGCAACATTACATGGTGGACAAATTAGACACTTTTGTCAACTGCAACATTACATGGTGGACAAATTAGACACTTTTGTCAACTGCAACATTACATGGTGGACAAATTAGACACTTTTGTCAACTGCAACATTACATGGTGGACAAATTAGACACTTTTGTCAACTGCAACATTACATGGTGGAGAAATTAGACACTTTTGTCAACTGCAACATTACATGGTGGACAAATTAGACACTTTTGTCAACTGCAACATTACATGGTGGAGAAATTAGACACTTTTGTCAACTGCAACATTACATGGTGGAGAAATTAGACACTTTTGTCAACTGCAACATTACATGGTGGACAAATTAGATAGAGCCAGGTCATAAAATACAGTACAAGTATGTACTATATATACACGTTTCTTGGTACAGGTATGTTCTATATATACACGTCTCTTAGTACATGTATGCTCTATATATACTTGACTCTTAGTACAGGTATGCTCTATATATACACGTCTCTTAGTACAAGTATGTTCCATATATACATGTCTCTTAGTTCAGGTATGTTCTATATATACATGTCTCTTAGTACAGGTATGTTCTATACATACACGTCTCTTAGTACAGGTATGTTCTATATATACACGTCTCTTAGTACAGGTATGCTCTATATATACTCGTCTCTTAGTACAGCTATGCTCTATATATACACGTCTCTTAGTACAGGAATGTTCTATGTATACATGTCTCTTAGTACAGGTATGTTCTATATATACACGTCTCTTAGTACAAGTATGTTCCATGTATACACATCTCTTAGTACAGGTATGTTCTATATATACACATCTCTTAGTACAGGTATGCTATATATATATATATATATATATATATATATATATATATATATATATATGTATATATATATATATATATTTAACCCTGACCAAGTCTCATATCCCACACAACTCACAAGAACACCCCACCCCCCATACGCCCACATTGTCTGTCTACCACTCTCAACAACAAGGGCATCTCGAGTGAGTACTCTCCACATTTGGCACAAGGGACTGTTCAACATCTCGTCCTGTGTTTTATGATTCTGATTGTCTGGACACGTCCAGTGACGGCTGTGAAAGGACAGCTGACAACATGGGAAAGTCCATGTGACAGCTTGGAGAGATAGCTGACAGGAGGGAACAGACCCCACTGGGGCTGTCATGGGCGAGCTCCCCATGATGGCGGCCCCCAACGCTGATTCAGCTAATTGGAGACACCCGCAAAATGCTACGAAAAGGAAACAAAGGAAAACACCCCTAGAGCCTGCGAGAGCGGGGGCGCAAGATGGCTCATTGGCTGACAACACGGTTACTGACCTAGGAACATAAATCACTACGAACAAGGAGAGCACAGCACACGAGACAGCAACAACAGCAGTGGTACACAAGCTTCAGGTGTGCATCTGTGGTTGGAACAAAGTAACATCAACGATGGGCTTGAAGAGCCATCAAGGGAGAAAAAGGTGCCTGAGAGAGCAGAGACAAGGGCCTCGCATTGATCAATACTTTTTACGAAGTAATCAGTCAAGTCAGTCGAGTGAAGCACAGCGACGGGACACAAACCAAAGTTTGCAGAGCATCAGCACCCCTGTAACAGAAGAAGGTAATACAAGCACAGACATGCTGGTGGAGGAGCCCACACAACCACAAAGACCTCCAATGGAGAGAAAGATCAAAGGGCACAAACCTGGCGTAAAGTAGCCCAAATCTGTTGACAAGAAAGAATGGGAGACAATCAACAGGGACCTAACAGAAATCTTGGAGCAACAAACAGGCACAGCAGAGGGAAAGATCGAAAGGATGGGCGACATAATTTACAACTACGGAGAACGTTTTGGAGTGAGCAAAGGGAGAAGTGGAAAGAATCTACCACCGCCAGCTAAATCCAGGAGGCAGCGTATCAGAGAGAGGAGGCAGATAAGAAAGCTATGGAAAAAAGCCGCTGACGCTGAGAGGGAAGGTCTCATGCTACTCCAAGCAGACATCAAGAGCCGGCTGGCAACCTTGCAAAGAGCGGAAAACTTGAGGAAGCTTCGCAAGAAGAAAGAACACACAAGAACTCGCTTCTATAAAGACCCCTTCAAGTTTGTCACAGACCTCTTCACAAAGGAAAAAAGCGGAACTTTGAAAACATCAAAGCAGGAACTGGAGCAACACCTGGAAAAGATTCACCACGACTCAAAAAGGCAGGAGCATATGGTCATCCCACCAATTCAACCACCTGTATTCAACCTGGACACTAGCCCTCCGAAATGGAAAGAGGTAGAGAACACAGTCCGACAAGCAAGAGCAGCATCGGCTCCGGGACCTAACGGAGTCCCATATAAGCTCTACAAGAACGCACCGGAACTCATGAGGGTAGTGTGGCAGAAGCAAGGAATACCCAAGGCTTGGCGAAGGGCTGGTGGTGTGCTCATTCCTAAAGAAAAAGATGCATCGGACATCAGCCAGTTCAGACCAATCTGTCTTCTCAATGTTGAGGGGAAAATCTTTTTCAGCGTAGTGTCTCAGAGGCTGTCCACCTACCTGGTAAAGAACAAATATATTGATACATCTGTACAGAAAGCTGGAATTCCAGGATTTACTGGCTGCCTAGAACATACAAGCATGATCTGGCATCAGATCCAAGCACCCAAGAAGGATAAGAGAGATCTTCATGTAACCTTCCGCGACCTGGCCAATGCATTTGGCTCAGTTCCCCATGAACTTCTCTGGGAAACTTTTAGCTTCTTCTTTGTACCAGAGCCCATCACCACACTGGTCAAGAACTACTTCCAAGACCTGCAGCTGTGCTTCACAACAGCCAACTTCACTACAACATGGCAGCGCTTGGAAGTAGGCATCATGGCAGGCTGCACAGTCTCACCCTTGATTTTCACAATGGCCATGGAAGTCATCATGAGGGCCTCAAGGTGGGTGGTGGGTGGAGAACGAACCGGGGCTGGGCTCCGTCTTCCACCTATCAGGGCATACATGGACGACATGACAACACTAACCACTACTGCAGCATGCACCAAGCGTCTACTTGGAAAGCTGCAGGAGAGCATCGAGTGGGCCCAAATGAAATTCAAGCCTAGCAAATCTCAAAGCATCTCCATAATCAAGGGGGTGCTGAGAGACACAAGGTTCTACATCGGCAAACACCCAATTCCAACGGTGTCTGAGCAGCCTGTCAAAAGCCTGGGCAGATGGTACAACGCAAGCCTCAAGGACAAACAACATGTAGAACAACTAAGGCAAGAGATCGCAAAGAGCCTGGATAACATCGACAAGAAACTGAAGCTTTGGTGCCTACAATTTGGACTCCTCCCCCGGACAATGTGACCACTCACTGTATATGAAGTCCCAGTAACCACTGTGGAGAACATGGAGCGAACCATCACTTCATATGCAAAAAAGTGGCTTGGCATTCCACAATGTCTAAGTAACATCGGCCTCTACGGCAAAGGGATCCTGGAGCTACCTCTCACTAGTCTAACTGAGGAATACAAGTGTTCTAAAGTTTAGACTCCAGATGACACTGAAGGACTCCAGAGACAAGACCATCAGCACTGTTGCACCGCCCCTAGTAACTGGGCGGAGGTGGACACCATCCGATGCGGTGCAGCAAGCTACAGCAGCCCTGAGGCACAAAGACATCGTGGGAAAGGTCCAACAGGGAAGAGGAGGCTTCGGCCTGACTGCAAGAGAACCATCCTGGAAAAATGCTACAACATCAGAGCGGAGGACGCTGGTGGTGGAGGAGGTGCGTCGCCAGGAGGAGGTCTTGAGGAGTGTGAAGGCTGTCTCTCTCGCCAAACAGGGGCAATGGATGCAGTGGGAAGGTGTGGAGAGGAGAAAGATAAGCTAGAAGGAGCTATGGCAGATGGAAGCAAGTAAAATCAGCTTCATCATCAGAGCAACGTATGATGCGCTCCCATCACCAAAGAATCTCCATCAGTGGTATGGCGAGGATCCAATCTGTGCTCTCTGCCCAACACCAGCAACCCTCAGACACATCATGACAGGATGTAAGACGAGCCTCACGCAGGGGAGATACACCTGGCGGAACAACCAGGTCCTCAAGAGCTTGGCATCAGCCCTGGAGAGCATGCGTGCTGCCGTCAACTCCTTGCCACAGTATCTAATCCCTTGAAGACAACAATGTTTGTCTGAAAGGGTGGGAAAACACCCAAACAGCTTTCCACCAAACCAGAAGCGGGACATCTATACATGGCCCGCGACTGGAAGATGCTGGCAGACATCGGCAAACAGCTAGTTTTTCCACCTGAGATTGCCTCTACCAACCTCAGGCCAGACTTGGTGCTCTGGTCCCCTTCAGTGAAGACTGCTTACGTCATAGAGCTCACAGTCCCATGGGAGAACTCTGTGGAGGAGGCCTATGAACAGAAGAAGCTGCACTACTCAGAGCTAGCAGAAGAAGCGAGGCAGCGTGGCTGGAACACCAAAGTCTATCACGTTGAAGTGGGATGCAGAGGATTTGTGGCGTCGTCTACCATCAGACTGCTGAGGGAACTCGGCAGCCACGGTCAGGCTCTGCGGAGGACCATCAGAGCAGTCTCAGAGTCAGCTGAAAGAAGCAGCCAGTGGATTTGGCTCAAGCGGAAGGACCCCGGTTGGGCCCCGAAAACAACAGTGTAACAGGGTGGATTTCGGGAACAGTTGAACACGGGACACAAGCTGAGGACTGATCATCCTTCGGCGGGCCACCTTTGTGGAAGGGTGAATAGTGTTTGAAGGCCGAAACACCCAATGATGCAAGGGCACACTACTGAAGATGTGTCGCTTGTCCAATTGTCCTGGAATTTAACCCTGACCAAGTCTCATATCCCACACAACTCACAAGAACACCCCACCCCCCACACCCCCACGTTGTCTGTCTACCACTCTCAACAACAAGGGCATCTCGACTGAGTACTCTCCACATTTGGCACAAGGGACTGTTCAACATCTCGTACTGTGTTTTATGATTCTGATTCTACAAACCCCGTTTCCATATGAGTTGAGAAATTGTATTAGATGTAAATATAAATGGAATACAATAATTTGCAAATCCTTTTCAACCCATATTCAATTGAATGCACTACGAAGACAACATATTTGATCAAACTCATAAACTTTTTTTTTTTTTTTGCAAATAATGATAACTTAGAATTTCATGGCTGCAACACGTGCCAAAGTAGTTGGGAAAGGGCATGTTCACCACTGTGTTACATGACCTTTTCTTTTAACAACACTCAATAAAGGATTGGGAACTGAGGAAACTAATTGTTGAAGCTTTAAAAATTGAATTTTTTTCCCATTCTTGTTTTATGTAGAGCTTCAGTCGTTCAACAGTCCGGGGTCTCCGCTGTCGTATTTTACGTTTCATAATGCGCCACACATTTTCGATGGGAGACAGGTCTGGACTGCAGGCGAGCCAGGAAAGTACCCGCACTTGTTTTACGAAGCCACGCTGTTGTAACACGTGCTGAATGTGGCTTGGCATTGTCTTGCTGAAATAAGCAGGGGCGTCCATGAAAAAGACGGCGCTTAGATGGCAGCGTATGTTGTTCCAAAACCTGCATGTTCCTTTCAGCATTAATGGTGCCTTCACAGATGTGTAAGTTACCCATGCCTTGGGCACTAATACACCCCCATACCATCACACATGCTGCCTTTTGAACTTTGCGTCAATAACAGTCTGGATGGTTCGTTTCCCCTTTGGTCCGGATGACACGATGTCGAATATTTCCAAAAACAATTTGAAATGTGGACTCGTCAGACCACAGAACACTTTTCCACTTTGCATGAGTCCATCTTAGATGATCTCGGGCCCAGAGAAGCCGGCGGTGCTTCTGGGTGTTGTCGATAAATGGCTTTCGCTTTGCATAGTAGAGCTTTAACTTGCACTTACAGATGTAGCGACAAACTGTATTTAGTGACAGTGGTTTTCTGAAGTGTTCCTGAGCCCATGTGGTGATATCCTTTAGAGATTGATGTGGGTTTTTGATACAATGCCGTCTGAGGGATGGAAGGTCACGGTCATTCAATGTTGGTTTCCGGCCATGCCACTTACGTGGAGTGATTTCTCCACATTCTCTCAACCTTTTGATGATATTATGGAGCGTAGATGTTGAAATCCCTACATTTCTTGCAATTGCACTTTGAGAAACGTTGTTCTTAAACTGTTTGACTATTTGCTCACGCAGTTGTGGACAAAGGGGTGTACCTCGCCCCATCCTTTCTTGTGAACGACTGAGCATTTTTTGGGAAGCTGTTTTTATACCCAATCATGGCACCCACCTGTTCCCAATTAGCCTGCACACCTGTGGGATGTTCCAAATAAGTGTTTGATGAGCATTCCTCAACTTTATCAGTATTTATTGCCACCTTTCCCAACTTCATTGTCACGTGTTGCTGGCATCAAATTCTAAAGTTAATGATTATTTGCAAAAAAAAATTTTTTTATGTTGTCTTTGTAGCATATTCAACTGAATATGGGTTGAAAATGATTTGCAAATCATTGTATTCCGTTTATATTTACATCTAACACAATTTCCCAACTCATATGGAAACGGGGTTTGTAGATACAAATAATTGAGGTAATATTTTTTTAAATTCAAGTTCATATTTTGGAATTTGAATTAATCACAGGTGATTACTTGCTGGCATAATTAAAATGTGCTTAAGAAAAGACCCCAACATGCAATGTTATTGTTAGAATGTCATCCAGGAAGGTTTTTAAGCATGTCATTCATTTGCACAGAACAGTTTTATCTGAAGTTCTCCCAGGCTGGATTTTGGAGTAAAATGTCTCCTTACTCATGTTTATATTGTGGTAATGTACCAGTCAGAGTCTCCTTACTCATGTTTATATTGTGGTATTCATTGATCTGATCTCTGACTGAATGGTGGTTAAGGTTAAAGAGCATGTCCGCTTAAAATAAATTGATTATATTGTGGCAAATGCAAGAAACACAGCGTTGTTTCTCTCAGGTCTTTATTGCAAGACTGCCAACATGAGAATACACAATGAAACACAATATGCACTTTTTTAGTGTGCCAAAGAAGACATATAAACCACACCCATTCTGCTGAGTGTGAGCATGGTCCTAGTGCCCGCCACCCCCCCCCCCCCCCCGAACACCCAGACAGCAAGTTATGGGGAAAACGAAAACATTTCAGGGGGCCTCACTCGCCTGCCGTAACGGCTACAATGTCCAATGAGGAGCGGGTGTACCCTGTGGGGCAGAAGAGATATCAGGGCCCGGTGAAGGCGAAGGAACCGTCTGACTAAGGCACCATGTGCAAGGGTGAGGCCCACGGGCTATTAGAATGCCTAAACGCTCCATTGTAGCAAACTCCTCTTTAGCAATGGTCGATTTAGACGCGTCAAGACGGCGCGTGTGCGCAAAAACTGGCGGGCCCACTGTGGGAATGAAATGTTCAACACCGTGTTTAGTGTCTGCGGTGGAAAAAGCGGGAGTGATTAATGACGGAAAATCCGTCAGCAAACGCTGAAAAACGTCACCAGATACCAAATAATTAGCGTGTGTTAACGGTCCAAGTCCCCCGCCTTACATGTAAAAGTTGGAAAAGATACAGCGTCAATCAATCGGCAGTTAGCAACATCAACAAGCAGTCCATTAGCACACAGAAAATCCGCGCCACTAATGGGAACCGTGATGGCAGCGATGACAAAGTCCCACTGGAATGTACGTCCATGGAAGCACACAGTCACCGACCTGGAGCCCAAAGTGTCGATTGACGAGCCGTTGGCGGCATTCAGCAGCGGCCCGCAGCCACCTGTCGTCTTGTCCGCGTCCGTGGCAGGTAACAGGCTGACTTGCGAACCGGAGTCCACCAGGAAACGTCTCCTTGACGACGAGTCAGCGATGAAGAGCAGCTCGCTTGCTTGGTCGGCGCTCACAGCCGCTACTGAACGCCGGCGTTTGAGTTTCCCGAGGCCGTGAAGGAGCATGGAGGAATACACCGTCGAGCTTTGGCGCCAAAACGTTGATGGAAGAAGCACTGGCTCGCTTCGCGCCTTTTCCGGGTAGCGACTCCCGCCAGTACTGCTGGGTCCGCGTTCTCCATTGTCTGCATGAGGGGCGCTTCTAGGCTCTGCACGGCAAACCGTCTGGAAGCCAGAAGCACCCGGTCAGCTTCTTCAGCCAAGCCCCAGTAATCGCCGGAGGCCAGAGAAGCGGAGTTAGCTAGCACCGCACGGGCCGCAGGTGGTAGCTGCCTCAAGAAAAGATGCGGGAAAATGAAGCCGCCATCCTCGGAGCCCAGCAGCGACAGCATACAGTCCATTAAATCCACGGCGGTGCTATCGCCCAAACCCGGCAGGGAAAGAAGTCTATCTGCCCTCTCAGCGTCAGTGAGAGTAAATCTCCGAAGCAGAAGATTCTTGAGGGCTGCGTACTTGCCGCTCTGTGGAGGCCTTTGCAACAGCTGCATAGCGCGGCGAGTGGTCGCCTGGTCGAGGGCTGTTACGACCAAGTAATACCGGGAGTCGTCGCCGGTGATTCCTCGCAGGTGGAAAAGTGCCTCGATGTGCTGGAACCATGATGCCGGGTCACTCTGCCAGAACTCCGGAAGCTTTGTCCCCGCGGGGAATGCAGGTTGTTGGAGTTGGGGCGACATGGCCCATGAAGACACAACTTCCTCTTCTGCGTGAAACATTGTCGGGGTCACCAATGTGGCAAATGCAAGAAACACAACGTTGTTTCTCTCAGGTCTTTATTGCAAGACTGCCAACATGAGAATACACAATGAAACACAATATGCACTTTTATAGTGTGCCCAAGAAGACATATAAACCACACCCATTCTGCTGAGTGTGAGCATGGTCCTAGTGCCCGTCACAATATACCAACCGCTTATTCCCATTTATTATTTTGGAATATGAGTACTTTCTTTTTTCTTCTAACTTGTAAATAATGTTGCTTCTAGTGTCATACTGTAGGATACTGTGGGCCAACAAGGTCTTCTAGTCATCCTGTGTAGGATGCTGTGAGCCAACAAGGTCTTGTAGTCATCCTGTGTAGGATGTTGTGGGCCAACAAGGTCTTGTAGTCATCCTGTGTAGGATGCTGTGGGCCAACAAGGTCTTGTAGTCATCCTGTGTAGGATGCTGTGGGCCAACAATGTCTTGTAGTCTCATCATGTGTAGGATGTTGTGGGCCAACAAGGTGTAGTGTAAACCTGTGTAGGATGCTGTGGGCCAACAAGGTCTTGTAGTCATCCTGTGTAGGATGCTGTGAGCCAACAAGGTCTTGTAGTCATCCTGTGTAGGATGCTTTGAGCCAACAAGGTCTAGTATAAACCTGTGTAGGATGCTGTGAGCCAACAAGGTCTTGTAGTCATCCTGTGTAGGATGCTGTGAGCCAACAGGGTCTAGTGTCATCCTGTGTAGGATGTTGTGAGCCAACAAGGTCTAGTGTCATCCTGTGTAGGATGCTGTGAGCCAACAAGGTCTTGTAGTCATCCTGTGTAGGATGCTGTGGGCCAACAAGGTCTTGTAGTCATCGTGTAGGATGCTGTGAGTCAACAAGGTCTTGTAGTCATCCTGTGTAGGATGTTGTGGGCCAACAAGGTCTTGTAGTCATCCTGTGTAGGAAGTTGTGAGCCAACAAGGTCTTCTAGTCATCCTGTGTAGGATGCTGTGGGCCAACAAGGTCTTGTAGTCATCCTGTGTAGGATGCTGTGGGCCAACAAGGTCTTGTAGTCATCCTGTGTAGGATGCTGTGAGCCAACAAGGTCTTCTAGTCATCATGTGTAGGATGTTGTGGGCCAACAAGGTCTTGTAGTCATCCTGTGTAGGATGTTGTGGGCCAACAAGGTCTTGTAGTCATCCTGTGTAGGATGCTGTGGGCCAACAAGGTCTTGTAGTCATCATGTGTAGGATGCTGTGGGCCAACAAGGTCTAGTGTCATCCTGTGTAGGATGGTGTGGGCCAACAATGTCTTGTAGTCTCATCCTGTGTAGGATGTTGTGGGCCAACAAGGTCTAGTGTCATCCTGTGTAGGATGCTGTGAGCCAACAAGGTCTAGTGTAAACCTGTGTAGGATGTTGTGAGCCAACAGGGTATTGTGGTCATTCTGTGTAGGATGCTGTGGGCCAACAAGGTCTAGTGTCATCCTGTGTAGGATGGTGTGGGACAACAATGTCTTGTAGTCTCATCCTGTGTAGGATGTTGTGGGCCAACAAGGTCTAGTGTCATCCTGTGTAGGATGCTGTGGGCCAACAATGTCTTGTAGTCATCCTGTGTAGGATGCTGTGAGCCAACAAGGTCTAGTGTAAACCTGTGTAGGATGTTGTGAGCCAACAGGGTATTGTGGTCATTCTGTGTAGGATGCTGTGGGCCAACAAGGTCTTGTAGTCATCCTGTGTAGGATGCTGTGGGCCAACAAGGTCTTGTAGTCATCCTGTGTAGGATGTTGTGGGCCAACAAGGTCTTGTAGTCATCCTGTGTAGGATGTTGTGGGCCAACAAGGTCTTGTAGTCATCCTGTGTAGGATGTTGTGAGCCAACAAGGTCTTGTAGTCATCATGTGTAGGATGCTGTGGGCCAACAAGGTCTTGTAGTCATCATGTGTAGGATGTTGTGGGCCAACAAGGTCTAGTGTAAACCTGTGTAGGATACTGTGGGCCAACCAGGTCTAGTGTCATCCTGTGTAGGATGTTGTGGGCCAACAAGCTGGACTTTAGAGTCTTCTGGTATTTGTCATGTGCAGCAAGCTTGGATTTTGAAATTCTGGAAGGTCTGCAGTAATACAAACTCCGTTTCCATATGAGTTGGGAAATTGTGTTAGATGTAAATATAAACGGAATACAATGATTTGCAAATCCTTTTCAAGCCATATTCAGTTGAATATGCTACAAAGACAACATATTTGATGTTCAAACTAATTAACATTTTTTGTTTGCAAATAATCATTAACTTTAGAATTTGATGGCAGCAACACGTGACAAAGAAGTTGGGAAAGGTGGCAATAAATACTGATAAAGTTGAGGAATGCTCATCAAACACTTATTTGGAACATCCCACAGGTGTGCAGGCTAATTGGGAACAGGTGGGTGCCATGATTGGGTATAAAAGTATATTCCATGAAATGCTCAGTCATTCACAAGAAAGGATGTGGCGAGGTACACCCCTTTGTCCACAACTGCGTGAGCAAATAGTCAAACAGTTTAAGAACAACGTTTCTCAAAGTGCAATTGCAAGAAATGTAGGGATTTCAACATCTACGCTCCATAATATCATCAAAAGGTTGAGAGAATGTGGAGAAATCACTCCACGTAAGCGGCATGGCCGGAAACCAACATTGAATGACCGTGACCTTCCATCCCTCAGACGGCACTGTATCAAAAAGCGACATCAATCTCTAAAGGATATCACCACATGGGCTCAGGAACACTTCAGAAAACCACTGTCACTAAATACAGTTGGTCGCTACATCTGTAAGTGCAAGTTAAAGCTCTACTATGCAAAGCCAAAGCCATTTATCAACAACACCCAGAAACTTCTCTGGGCCCGAGATCATCTAAGATGGACTCATACAAAGTGGAAAAGTGTTCTGTGGTCTGATGAGTCCACATTTCAAATTGTTTTTGGAAATATTCAACATCGTATCATCCGGACCAAAGGGGAAGCGAACCATCCAGACTGTTATCGACGCAAAGTTGAAAAGCCAGCATGTGTGATGGTATGGGGGTGTATTAGTGCCCAAGGCATGGGTAACTTACACATCTGTGAAGGCACCATTAATGCTGAAAGGCACATGAAGGTTTTGGAACAACATACGCTGCCATCTAAGCGCCGTCTTTTTCATGGACGCCCCTGCTTATTTCAGCAAGACAATGCCAAGCCACATTCAGCACGTGTTACAACAGCGTGGCTTCGTAAAAAAAGAGTGCGGGTACTTTCCTGGCCCGCCTGCAGTCCAGACCTGTCTCCCATGGAAAATGTGTGGCGCATTATGAAGCGTAAAATACGACAGCGGAGACCCCGGACTGTTGAACGACTGAAGCTCTACATAAAACAAGAATGGGAAAGAATTCCACTTTCAAAGCTTCAACAATTAGTTTCCTCAGTTCCCAATTGTTTATTGAGTGTTGTTAAAAGGAAAGGTGATGTAACACAGTGGTGAACATGCCCTTTCCCAACTACTTTGGCACGTGTTGCAGCCATGAAATTCTAAGTTATTATTATTTGCAAAAAAATAAATAAAGTTTATGAGTTTGAACATCAAATATGTTGTCTTTGTAGCATATTCAACTGAATATGGCTTGAAAATGATTTGCAAATCATTGTATTCCGTTTATATTTACCGTATTTTTCGGAGTATAAATCGCTCCGGAATATAAGTTGCACCGGGAAAAAACATATATAAGTCGCACTGGAGTAAAAGTCGCAATTTTTTGGGGAAATGTATTTGATAAAAGCCAACAGCAAGAATAGACATTTGAAAGGCAATTTAAAATAAATAAACAGGCTGAATAAGTGTACGTTATATGAGGCATAAATAACCAACTGGTATGTTAACGTAACATATTATGGTAAGAGTCATTCAAATAACTAGAACATATAGAACATGCTATACAATCTGTCACTAAATCCCATGAAATCTTATACGTCTAGTCTCTTATGTCAATGGCATCAATAATATTATTTGATATTTTATGCTAATGTGTTAATAATTTCACACATAAGTCGCTCCTGAGTATAAGTCGCACCCCCGGCCAAACTATGAAAAAAACTGCCACTTATACTCCGAAAAATACGGTACATCTAACACAATTTCCCAACTCATATGGAAACGGGGTTTGTACATCAAGGGTATATTTTATATTCAGTTGGTAAGTGAAGCTCATTTGATATAGTTTCCATTTCTTCTGTGATTTTTGATGGCATGTTTGCTTTTCTAAGTGCTCAGAAGTATTTCCCTGATGAAATATGCTATTTGATGTTTCTGAACACTTGCTCTCACACATTTTCATTTCAGATTAGCGTTTCTCATTTCTCGAGCAAATTGGGAATACCTTGCATGGTTTGTTTACTTTGATTTAATCGTCTATGCATACATTTGTTTTAGTACCAGACCTAATCATTTTTCATCCTAATGATGTCCGCAAGCAGTGCAACATTCTATAATTGGTGCCACAGTCCACACATATCTTGATGTATCGCTGCCCATGTTAATAACTTCCTAAAGTGCTGCATATGGGAGGAAGTAAGAGAGAAATGTCTACCTTTGTCCTCTGGCCTGATATGTGGCTTTTTGTCGGCGCTGGGAACTTCTGGTTTGAGAGCTGCAAAGGAATCATGAGCAGAGGTTGTTCTGACAGCAAAATAAAGACAAGCACATTGGCAGAGATGAAAGACCAACAATTCCCAGCACTAACAAGACAGCTTGTGTTGTGCTCACAATCACCAAGTAGAACATGAAGAAATATTGAAAATGAGGAAGCAAACAGGAAGGTGCACTCACACTAAAATACTCATTATGCACCATGCTCAGGGAAGGTACACTCACACTAAAATAAATACTCATTATGCACCATGCTCAGGGAAGGTACACTTACACTAAAATACTCATTATGCACCATGCTCAGGGAAGGTACACTCACACTAAAATACTCATTATGCACCATGCTCAGGGAAGGTACACTTACACTAAAATACTCATTATGCACCATGCTCAGGGAAGGTACACTCACACTAAAATACTCATTATGCACCATGCTCAGGGAAGGTACACTTACACTAAAATACTCATTATGCACCATGCTCAGGGAAGGTACACTTACACTAAAATACTCATTATGCACCATGCTCAGGGAAGGTACACTTACACTAAAATACTCATTATGCACCATGCTCAGGGAAGGTACACTCACACTAAAATACTCATTATGCACCATGCTCAGGGAAGGTACACTTACACTAAAATACTCATTATGCACCATGCTCAGGGAAGGTACACTTACACTAAAATACTCATTATGCACCATGCTCAGGGAAGGTGCACTCACACTAAAATACTCATTATGCACCATGCTCAGGGAAAGTGCACTCACACTAAAATACTCA
Organism: Nerophis lumbriciformis; assembly: GCF_033978685.3. Lineage (NCBI taxonomy): Eukaryota > Metazoa > Chordata > Actinopteri > Syngnathiformes > Syngnathidae > Nerophis > Nerophis lumbriciformis. Next base: position 35,440,823 of record NC_084576.2, read on the forward strand.
TTATGCACCATGCTCAGGGAAGGTACACTTACACTAAAATACTCATTATGCACCATGCTCAGGGAAGGTACACTCACACTAAAATACTCATTATGCACCATGCTCAGGGAAGGTACACTTACACTAAAATACTCATTATGCACCATGCTCAGGGAAGGTACACTTACACTAAAATACTCATTATGCACCATGCTCAGGGAAGGTACACTTACACTAAAATACTCATTATGCACCATGCTCAGGGAAGGTGCACTCACACTAAAATACTCATTATGCACCATGCTCAGGGAAGGTGCACTCACACTAAAATACTCATTATGCACCATGCTCAGGGAAGGTACACTTACACTAAAATACTCATTATGCACCATGCTCAGGGAAGGTGCACTCACACTAAAATACTCATTATGCACCATGCTCAGGGAAGGTACACTCACACTAAAATACTCATTATGCACCATGCTCAGGGAAGGTGCACTCACACTAAAATACTCATTATGCACCATGCTCAGGGAAGGTACACTCACACTAAAATACTCATTATGCACCATGCTCAGGGAAGGTACACTTACACTAAAATACTCATTATGCACCATGCTCAGGGAAGGTGCACTCACACTAAAATACTCATTATGCACCATGCTCAGGGAAGGTACACTTCCTTGACCCCAGCTGCCTTCAAAGGCATGGACTTGGGCTCAGGACACAATGTAGATACTGTTCAATGGCCCCACCCTGGTTTTTGTACAGGTGTTCTTCACTTTCGTCTACCATCCATCCATTTCCCTCTCACATTCACACACAATGGCCAATTTAGGGTTTCCAATCAGCCTATCCACAAGTGCATGTCTTTGGAGCTTGGAGGAAGTTGGAGTAACCGGACAGAACTTACGCAGTTGTTTAATGCAAAACTACAGAAGCCGCTGTTAGTTAAGAGTATAAATAATCATATATGTCAACAGAAAAATTAAAATATGCACAAATGGAGGAAAGCTATGTCAACAAACTACCGTAAGATCCAAAATCCTTGATCATCATTACCCGTTGGCCTTATGTCTGGATCCCAAAGGTCAGATTTGGTTTTGTTGACCATGTCTATGTGGTACAGCCAGTTTCAACTGTGACATTGGATCAGATTTGGTTTTGTTGACCATGTCTATGTGGTACAGCCCGTTTCCACTGTGACATTGGATCAGATTTGGTTTTGTTGACCATGTCTATGTGGTACAGCCAGTTTCCACTGTGACATAGGACTGCAGTGAGTGCCACCCAGTGGAGCAGCACCACTCTGACACAACTACTTGGCACAAAGCACACTTAAGAGAACTTCATGTCTTGTCTCCTGGTCCAAGATGTATATCGTGAAACCACTGCAATGTTAAAACATCTATGGATTTGTTTTGGAACTAATAATGGCACGTTCAATCCTTTATTGGTAAGTGCTTGCATTTTAAGGACGTCCCATTGAGTATGTGTGGTGGTCCAGCAGCGCACAAGTGGCGTACACTCCAGTGTGTTTTGTTGTATTGTATCTTCTATCTATACATATTAGTGAACAATATGTAGTGTTTATGACTATTGTTTTGTTTTTCATTACGTTTTACTTCTGTTACTGTATGTAAAAACCTGCACTGCAACTGTCATTTCCCCATTGTGGGACAAAAGTCTATCTACAAGGGAACTAAGTCTAAGTTCACACTAGTTTGCAGCGATCACTTGGTTAAAGATTTGTTTGAGATGTTTTTAAAATACTTTACTTGTTTAGTATTTCCCATTGAAGTATTATCTTGATATTAATTGTATTTTAATTTTGAACAGAAACTAGAAAGTCAGAGTCAATGATACTTTGTCAGGAAAAGTATTTCTATGTCTCCCTTCTTATTTTGTACATAAACGTGTGGGAGCACAACAGGATACAAATCAAATATAGCAATGATTGATTAATTGTTAAATAGATATGCAGTCACTGGTGTGGAGCTGTCTGGTGCTACTGTTTACGTGGACGCGAGACACAAAGTTGAATCATGAAATGCAACCTTACCCGAGCAAAAAACATCCATGATTTCGAGTCTTAAATCCAATGTCCTTCCCCCAGACACACACTAACAAGTTGTAGACCTCCATGTCTTTCCATCTGTCTTCTTGTGTAGAATGACAAGATGGTTCAATATGTCTGGGAACTCCACCGACAGATAATCCTTGACATCACTCCACAAATCTTTTTTTAATAACGTATAGGGATCTATTCCATTGCATTGTTGGAATTGTTGCTGCTATCTGCTTTTTGCAGAAAGAGCCGGGCCCTTTGCGTGCTTAGCCATCTTGGCTTGGTTGACCACCACATCCGGGAAGAAGTCACGTGTCAGAATACAAGCAACTAAGAGTTCATTATATTTTCTAACTAACTAAAAGGTAAGTTGTGTTAAATAATCAAATGTTTACACTTAAAAATGTTGCTGATTATCCTCCACAATCTGTGTGAAACAAGAACACACGTCAACCATTTGTAGAAAATTGTAGGTCATTGGTATTCATCTATTCCGCCTCAGAAGCACTGGAAACAACATGAATAAGAAGGCAACAACACTCCATTTACATGCCGTAATACAACATTTTTATTGTAAGGAACTACTTTTGTTGTGACATAGTGCCTTGCTCACACTGCTCCTTTGACCACAAACTACTAGCTGCTAAAAACTTTGGTGAATAAAAATACAAATGAGCTTGAGCTGCTTCTGTATTGCCTTGTTGAGACAGGAAAAGTTCATGCATATCACCTGTATAGTACAACCTTTGTTTGGACTTTTAGATGCCCTTTTTACACCAGAGGATTTTCTAGTCTGTCCCCCTTCTAAGATACCAGGGGGGCACAGATCAATTCTGGAAAGGTACCAGTCTAGGTTCAGTGCTAGCTGACCCAAGTTTTGCTGCAGAGGGGGACCACTCTGACTGAGCCCACAAGAAGATCCCCCTAAGACTGCCTGTTGGCTTCCCGGTGGACATGATCTATCAATAGAACAATTCAATGATGATTATATCCACTCCACATCCATGGCAGCCCATCACTCATGGGTGTAGATAGTGACCCTCCACCCTTTCTCAAGGTTTCTTATTGTTCCCTAATTGGTGTATTTTTAGTTTTTCCTTGCCCGGATGTTGTTAGTTTGTGAAGCATTTTAAAAGACTTGTGATTAAGTACCTTGTTAATCATTTTGCAGAAAGTAGAATGCAGAGAAAAGGGAATGTAAGGTGGTTTTGTCTCATGTAGAGATTGTGAATGATGGGCAAAAAAGCTCCAATGTGCAGTTCCCCTTTAAGAGCGACCGGTGTCTTTGTCCCTTCTCTAACACAACGGTACGTCTTAGGTCCAGAATACAAACATCCTTACCTATGCTTTTTGAAGGTGGAGGTGGCTTCTTCGGTTTCTGAAAGGAAACAAGAAGTGAAGAGTAGGTGTTTGTCATGATATTCTCATTTTGTGGAAAAGGTCTGTATATCTATCAGTAAACTCCATATGGAACGACAACATGGATGACGGGGAGAAGACACAGTTGAATAAAAGTGGCCTGAAGAGGGTGTGTACAACATCATCTATGACCACTACATGTTAGTGTGTGAAATGTACATAATATGAACCTTTTTAATACTGTTTATCCACACATGAAAATTGAACATTTCAAAAAAGTTACGAATGTGAAGTATTTGTTTCAATAAAACAACTCGACACACATATTTGGGTTTAACTTCACCTTACGTACAAATATTTGGATACATATTGTATATGAGTTTTGATCCATATTGCTCAGCCCTACACAGTTTAGGGATGTTTTCTGTGTTTGATTGGGGGTTACAATAGGCCGCATGATGGCATTGGGCTTTGTACCGAGGATGTCTTTGTGGCTTGTGCAGCCCTTTGAGACACTTGTGATTTAGGGCTATATAAATAAAGATTGATTGATTGATTGATTGATTGTCTTTATATGTATGTTGTCTTTAACTTCTTTCTGTGCTCCATCATTTTTTCATTTAGTAGCACCGATGCTTGTAGTGAAAAAGCTTAGCGTACAGCCCTGAGATTGGTTGCATCGTGGTGATGACGATAATCCAATCTCCTTTTTCAAGCATTCTACTACTTCAATAACAGGCCAAGCTACTTTTTCATTACACAAGCCAAGCAAGTATGAAAGTGAGACAGTGCTGCCACCCTTCTAGATGCTAAAGTACATGAGAAAAAGATTTGACGCTGCAACACAACTTGTAGGTTGGGCTGACTAAGGCCGACGTAGTGCAAGCGCTTGTGGACATAACCACAGCTTTGACTGTGCTTTCGTACATGCGCAAATCCTACTGGCAATTTAAAATAATAAATCAATGAAAAAACATTTGGTTGCAGGAAAAGGAGGTGAAAGAACCGCTGAAGACTAGCACAGTTTAAGAAAGGATATAGAGAAGGTTTGGAAGTCCCTGTCCTGTTGCTTCTATCTATCACATTCCTGCCATGTGCTGCTTTGTTTGTCAAGAAATAACATGTCCAATTGAAACATCTCACAGAAACGACCCCTTTGGGCCTCAGAGCATGTATGCTGGCATCCACTTAAGTGGGCACTTTTATGTGACGCATACTTCAATAGACATTGAAATAAATGCACTGAAAGAAGGAGAGATGGACAAGAGGCAATCAGGAATCTTTACAATTCTAGCCAAATGCTGATGTTGGCTTTTATGTGTAGGAGTTGTTCTTGAAACCGTGCATGTGGACTCTATGTTCATGTTTTTAAGAAGGGCTGTCCATAACTAGCTAAAACATATAGTAATATCTTCTGATTGTATTGGCTTGCATGTAAAATGGCTGATTTAAGAGCTCTGATATAAGTTGTCCTACAGCGTATTCATTTATGCACAGCCAGGTCCCCACAAGACATTGATACAACCTTCATTTGACATACATGTCCTTTAAATCTGACTTACAAACAACCTTGCAAAATAGTTGTACTTGTAAATTGAGACAAAGTTGTTGCTTGGTAAATGACTAAATGTCAATGTCAAATCAACGTCACAACCTAACATTTAATAAACCGTCAAAAAGCATGTTGTTTCATTCTTCTTTTTTTTCCATTTATTTACACGTAATAATATACATTGATAGTGCAAAAGGTAATGTATATTATGTAATGCATGATTGTCCAGTTTTGCCTGAAAGGGAGTGGGAAGAAGATATCTTATTTAATCCCACCCCCAGTTCTCCATTCAGTGATTATTCACATGACTTTCACTCTTACTTTCTTCAAGGATTATAATACACATGTTGTATCATAGTGGCATTACTACAGGTAACAATCATTATTACACTGTATCAACAATGTAGGAATAATGAATATACCAACAATAGTAATAGACAACATAGGAAACATTGAGCACATGTTAACACTTTGAGACAAGAGTACAACAGCAGGTCAAATTAAAGACCCTCATCTCTATAGACCCCATGTTTGTATAATAGTTTAAATCCATTAATAGTTTGGCATTGCTTGTGTTGTAAGTCCAGTTTGTTCCATAGTTTTACTCCGCATACAGACACACAAAAACGTTTACGAGTGGTTTGAGCTCTCGGCAATGAGAAATATCCAAAGCCTCTCAAGTTATGAGCCTGCACTCGTCTTATAAAAAAACATTGTAGATGAGGCGGAAATAATTTGTTAAATGCTTAATATAAGATTATTAATGTATTATATTTAACAAGGTCATCAAATTTGAGCAACTTTGATTGCATAAACAGATTATGAGTATGTTCTAAATAACCAAGGTTGTGAATGATCCGCACTGCTCTTTTCTGTAATATGATCAGAGGATGAATTGTGTTGTAACCTTGTATTTGTGTTGTAGAAATGACCACATTTCAATGTCAAATCATCGTCACAACCTGACTTATTGAATAAAGGTCATCAAAAAGCATGTTGTTTCAAGGTTATGTTTGAGTTGCTCAACGTCAGGACCTAATTCAACAAGTTCCCATCGTTGTATTCATGTCTTGTCCCTGTTGGGTAAGGCCAAGGTTGGTCTTGTATTTTAGTGAAATCATTCACAAAAGGTAAACATGGTAGGCTATAGACTACATACGTGTACTTAACTGAACAACATTGCAGCTTAAATCTCAACATTTGTCAATATAAAAAGGTATGAAATAATATTACTTAGTTTAAGTCGCCAAGAAAATATCCAGTAACAACCTATGAGTCTATCTTCATAAATCATCATTGAAGTCATGAGTCTATCTTCATAAATCATCATTGAAGTCATGAGTCTATCTTCATAAATCATCATTGAAGTTATGAGTCTATCTTCATAAATCATCATTGAAGTTATGAGTCTATCTTCATAAATCATCATTGAAGTTATGAGTCTATCTTCATAAATCATCATTGAAGTTATGAGTCTATCTTCATAAATCATCATTGAAGTTATGAGTCTATCTTCATAAATCATCATTGAAGTTATGAGTCTATCTTCATAAATCATCATTGAAGTTATGAGTCTATCTTCATAAATCATCATTGAAGTTATGAGTCTATCTTCATAAATCATCGTGCCCACTAGATGTCACCAAAAAAACATAAGCTCTCTAATTAATATTAAAGACAGTGTAAGTCCATTCCACATGGGTAATAATAAATAGGTTAATATTTGTCACACCTACCATTGTTCTCTGTTTGACTCATAATTAATGTATGTATGATTCGTGCTGACATTGTATTGTATCGATACCTGTATCGGCAAATACGCAAGGCTCCAATTTGGGTATTGCATGAGAAGTGGAAGAGTTGTATTGTATATTTGTGTTGTGCAATGAACAAAGCTGATGTAGCTGGCAGATAACTTACCTCCTCAGAGTCGTGCTTGAGTGAGGACTTACGTGAGCCTCTCACAAGGTGAGCCTGAAACATAACAATCCATTTAGTGTGATACCAAACACCAATCAACCTAAATGTCCTGCATATACTTTTGAAAATGGATGACCTTTTTTTTTGGCAAGCTTGTAAGCGCTTTTGTCCAAAACACATTTTGCTGATTGACAGGTGGCATATTAATAAGATTTAAGCAAATGTCCTAATTCTGGGAGTGGAAAACTAGAGTCTTTTTTACAGAATGTTACTTATTAGATATAGCAAGTATTCTAATCTTCACAATTATATGAACAGTCCACATGTGTGTGTGGGATCATTATTGAGAGAATGTAAAAAAAAAGAAAAATGTATTTGATTTGAGTGAAGTAAATATTTCATCCCCAGACAAAAGTGTCTTGCACAAAGATCAGATGCAGGGCGAGTTTGTGCGCCTAAAAAGACATCACATCTCAACCCTTTCATCCGCATTTTGCTACAGAAATGAATCCACAAAGAGTGCATCAAAGCAGAGTAAGAAAAGGAACATTGTTGTATCAAGCCTGTGCAGACGTGATCACAGTCGGCTTTAGCTGCAACTAAAACCACTAGCCAGTCAAGTTCATGTCAACAACTAAACATTCAACTTTAGCTGCAACTAAAACCACTAGCCAGTCAAGTTCATGTCAACAACTAAACATTCAACTTTAGCTGCAACTAAAACCACTAGCCAGTCAAGTTCATGTCAACAACTAAACATTCAACTTTAGCTGCAACTAAAACCACTAGCCAGTCAAGTTCATGTCAACAACTAAACATTCCAACTTTAGCTGCAACTAAAACCACTAGCCAGTCAAGTTCATGTCAACAACTAAACATTCAACTTTAGCTGCAACTAAAACCACTAGCCAGTCAAGTTCATGTCAACAACTAAACATTCAACTTTAGCTGCAACTAAAACCACTAGCCAGTCAAGTTCATGTCAACAACTAAACATTCAACTTTAGCTGCAACTAAAACCACTAGCCAGTCAAGTTCATGTCAACAACTAAACATTCAACTTTAGCTGCAACTAAAACCACTAGCCAGTCAAGTTCATGTCAACAACTAAACATTCAACTTTAGCTGCAACTAAAACCACTAGTCAGTCAAGTTCATGTCAACAACTAAACATTCCAACTTTAGCTGCAACTAAAACCACTAGCCAGTCAAGTTCATGTCAACAACTAAACATTCCAACTTTAGCTGCAACTAAAACCACTAGCCAGTCAAGTTCATGTCAACAACTAAACATTCAACTTTAGCTGCAACTAAATCCACTAGCCAGTCAAGTTCATGTCAACAACTAAACATTCCAACTTTAGCTGCAACTAAAACCACTAGCCAGTCAAGTTCATGTCAACAACTAAACATTCCAACTTTAGCTGCAACTAAAACCACTAGCCAGTCAAGTTCATGTCAACAACTAAACATTCAACTTTAGCTGCAACTAAAACCACTAGCCAGTCAAGTTCATGTCAACAACTAAACATTCAACTTTAGCTGCAACTAAAACCACTAGCCAGTCAAGTTCATGTCAACAACTAAACATTCAACTTTAGCTGCAACTAAAACCACTAGCCAGTCAAGTTCATGTCAACAACTAAACATTCAACTTTAGCTGCAACTAAAACCACTAGCCAGTCAAGTTCATGTCAACAACTAAACATTCAACTTTAGCTGCAACTAAAACCACTAGTCAGTCAAGTTCATGTCAACAACTAAACATTCCAACTTTAGCTGCAACTAAAACCACTAGCCAGTCAAGTTCATGTCAACAACTAAACATTCCAACTTTAGCTGCAACTAAAACCACTAGCCAGTCAAGTTCATGTCAACAACTAAACATTCAACTTTAGCTGCAACTAAATCCACTAGCCAGTCAAGTTCATGTCAACAACTAAACATTCCAACTTTAGCTGCAACTAAAACCACTAGCCAGTCAAGTTCATGTCAACAACTAAACATTCCAACTTTAGCTGCAACTAAAACCACTAGTCAGTCAAGTTCATGTCAACAACTAAACATTCCAACTTTAGCTGCAACTAAAACCACTAGCCTGTCAAGTTCATGTCAACAACTAAACATTCCAACGTCATGGGGAATAAAGCCAGCATGTCCATGGTGTTTCCATCAAAAACATACCCCGCAGGTGACAATGAGAAACACTTTGAATGGCCAATTCGTAATGCTGGTCTGACCAGATCATCAGCAGACCAGGGAGGAGGCAACAAAGATCCAATCTACTGCTGGTGCTGAGACAATGACTGTAGTTTTAACTACCGGTCAGAGTAGTGCTGGTCCTGAGACAATGACTGTAGTTTTAACTTCTGGTTAGACTACTGCTGGTCCTAAGACAATGACTGTAGTTTTAACTACTGGTCAGACTACTGCTGGTCCTGAGACAATGACTGTAGTTTTGACTACTGCTGGTCCTGAGACAATGACTGTAGTTTTGACTACTGGTCAGACTAGTGCTGGTCCTGAGACAATGACTGTAGTTTTAACTTCTGGTTAGACTACTGCTGGTCCTAAGACAATGACTGTAGTTTTAACTACTGGTCAGACTACTGCTGGTCCTGAGACAATGACTGTAGTTTTGACTACTGGTCAGACTAGTGCTGGTCCTGAGACAATGACTGTAGTTTTAACTACTGGTCAGACTACTGCTGGTCCTGAGACAATGACTGTAGTTTTAACTACTGGTCAGACTACTGCTGGTCCTGAGACAATGACTGTAGTTTTAACTACTGGTCAGACTACTGCTGGTCCTGAGACAATGACTGTAGTTTTAACTACTGGTCAGACTACTGCTGGTCCTGAGACAATGACTGTAGTTTTAACTACTGGTCAGACTACTGCTGGTCCTGAGATAATGACTGTAGTTTTAACTACTGGTCAGACTAGTGCTGGTCCTGAGACAATGACTGTAGTTTTGACTACTGGTCAGACTACTGCTGGTCCTGAGATAATGCCTGTAGTTTTAACTACTGGTCAGACTACTGCTGGTCCTGAGATAATGCCTGTAGTTTTAACTACTGGTCAGACTACTGCTGGTCCTGAGATAATGCCTGTAGTTTTAACTACTGGTCAGACTACTGCTGGTCCTGAGACAATGACTGTAGTTTTAACTACTGGTCAGACTAGTGCTGGTCCTGAGACAATGACTGTAGTTTTAACTACTGGTCAGACTACTGCTGGTCCTGAGACAATGACTGTAATTTCAACTACTGGTCAGACTACTGCTGGTCCTGAGACAATGCCTGTAGTTTTAACTACTGGTCAGACTAGTGCTGGTCCTGAGACAATGACTGTAGTTTTGACTACTGGTCAGACTACTGCTGGTCCTGAGACAATGACTGTAGTTTTAACTACTGGTCAGACTACTGCTGGTCCTGAGACAATGACTGTAGTTTTAACTACTGGTCAGACTACTGCTGGTCCTGAGACAATGCCTGTAGTTTTAACTACTGGTCAGACTACTGCTGGTCCTGAGACAATGACTGTAGTTTTAACTACTGGTCAGACTACTGCTGGTCCTGAGATAATGACTGTAGTTTTAACTACTGGTCAGACTAGTGCTGGTCCTGAGACAATGACTGTAGTTTTGACTACTGGTCAGACTACTGCTGGTCCTGAGATAATGCCTGTAGTTTTAACTACTGGTCAGACTACTGCTGGTCCTGAGATAATGCCTGTAGTTTTAACTACTGGTCAGACTACTGCTGGTCCTGAGATAATGCCTGTAGTTTTAACTACTGGTCAGACTACTGCTGGTCCTGAGACAATGACTGTAGTTTTAACTACTGGTCGGACTAGTGCTGGTCCTGAGACAATGACTGTAGTTTTAACTACTGGTCAGACTACTGCTGGTCCTGAGACAATGACTGTAATTTCAACTACTGGTCAGACTACTGCTGGTCCTGAGACAATGCCTGTAGTTTTAACTACTGGTCAGACTAGTGCTGGTCCTGAGACAATGACTGTAGTTTTGACTACTGGTCAGACTACTGCTGGTCCTGAGACAATGACTGTAGTTTTAACTACTGGTCAGACTACTGCTGGTCCTGAGACAATGCCTGTAGTTTTAACTACTGGTCAGACTAGTGCTGGTCCTGAGACAATGACTGTAGTTTTAACTACTGGTCAGACTACTGCTGGTCCTGAGACAATGACTGTAATTTCAACTACTGGTCAGACTACTGCTGGTCCTGAGACAATGCCTGTAATTTTAACTACTGGTCAGACATTTCTATTCAGCCTGATGCTCCTCTACCTTCTGCATCTTACTTGATTTGGTCTGCAATATACTGCAACATTTGCACTACGATTGTGGTTATAGAGGTTTTATTTGTGTAATACCAGCAAGTTATTTTCTTATAAATTGTACTCAAGTATTTATTTGATTACAAAATACTATTTTATTTGAATTGTGTACATCACACCTTTGTGAAAATTGTCTTTTCAGATTTGGAGTTGTTTACTTTCAGATACATTTTTAACAAATGAACAAATTTGTTAATTATAACCCTACCATACCATTACCACCACCAAAGGAATTCAATATTCAATTCAATTCAACATTTTTAGAAAAATAAGAATACTATAACTACAATACTATAACTGGGGCGGCATGGCGTAGTGGGTAGAGCAACCGTGCCAGAAACCTGAGGGTTGCAGGTTCGCTCCCCGCCTCTTACCATCCAAAAAAATCGCTGCCGTTGTGTCCTTGGGCGGGACACTTCACCCTTTGCCCCCGGTGCCACTCACACCGGTGAATTGAATGATGAATGATAGGTGGTGGTCGGAGGGGCCGTTGGCGCAAATTGCAGCCACGCTTCCGTCAGTCTACCCCAGGGCAGCTGTGGCTATGAAAGTAGCTTACCACCACCAGGTGTGAATGAATGATGGGTTCTACATGTAAAGCGACTTTGGGTACTTTAGAAAAGCGCTATATAAATCCCAGTTATTATTATTATTATTATTATTATTATTATAACTAAAAAGAAACACATATTTTTAAAAGGTCTCAGCTGTTTGCAATTTGCTCTCCGTTACATTTTTTAAACAAAAAATATAACACCACCATCTAACTTATGTTACCATTAGTGGTTTATATTTTTTACAATTACTAATTATAGTGAATAAAAAGTGATCAACGGTCCGAAGAATGGGTTTGGCGTAAATGCTCGTCACTCTCGTCAACACGTACGTGCGCATACACAACAGCTAAGCAACTAACAGTTTGCAGTTATGATAGAATAAACATTCAATGACAGCTAATGTTTGCTATCGTTAGCTAACAAACACACAAGGCTAATGCTTCAAATACTTGCAGTAGGCACTGTGTTTATATGTATGTGTGTTTATATGTATGTGTGTTTATATGTATGTGTGTTTATATGTATGTGTGTTTATAAGTATGTGTTTGTATGTGTGTTTATATGTATGTCTGTTTATATGTATGTGTTTATAAGTATGTGTTTATATGTATGTCTGTTTATATGTATGTGTTTGTATGTATGTGTTTGTATGTGTGTTTATATGTATGTGTGTTTATATGTATGTGTGTTTGTATGTATGTATGTGTGTTTATATGTGTGTTTATATGTATGTGTTTATATGTATGTCTGTTTATATGTATGTGTTTATATGTATGTGTTTATATGTGTGTTTATATGTATGTGCTTATATGTATGTGTGTTTATATGTATGTGTGTTTATATGTATGTGTGTTTATATGTATGTGTGTTTGTATGTATGTGTGTTTATATGTATTTGTTTATATGTATGTGTGTTTATATGTATGTGTGTTTGTATGTATGTGTGTTTGTATGTATGTGTGTTTATATGTATGTGTGTTTATTGTTTGAGTCTTAATAACACAATTGTTTTATTTAAGACATTTCATATTGCTCCTCATTGTTTTCTATTGAAGGGCTGAGATGTTTCCTTGAGTTGTTCACCAGGGCTGCACACATATCAGGAGGGATTTTGGTCTTTATGGATTACCAGCAAATTCTTAAGGTCTGAGGCTGTCCCTTGGCAACTGGAAGTTTCCATAGATATTCTATGGGATAAGATTAGAGCAGTCTTGATGTCATGTGTTCTGGATGTATGCTTCATGATGATTTGATTGGCTTAAAGCAAATTGTAAATGCCAGCTCTTCTCCTTCTCCTCCTCCTCCTCCTCCTCTTCTGCTTAGAGTTGCATTTCACCAAGTCATCAAGCAAGTACCAAGTGTTGCTAAATTGGTACTCACCTCTTTCTCTGAGTCCGATAGCATGAGGACAAAGTTGTCAGGGAAGACGCCTTCTCTGCCTGCGATCTCCCCTCGCCACCACCCAGGCTCTCCTGTGTCCTGTTAGTGGGAACCATACAGAAGGGACAAGCGGTAGAAAATGGATGGATGGATACAGGTAGATTCATGGCTGACAGTCAAAATGTTTCATTTTCAACAGTGGTACAGTAAGAAGGGGATTCATATGGCCCCATCCGTGGTGGTTTACCTGATGACTATTAATGATAGAAACATGTTTGACTTCAACATGACTAGGGATGTAACAATAAAGACTATTAATGATAGAAACATGTTTGACTTCAACATGACTAGGGATGTAACAATAAAGACTATTAATGATAGAAACATGTTTGACTTCAACATGACTAGGGATGTAACAATAAAGACTATTAATGATAGAAACATGTTTGACTTCAACATGACTAGGGATGTAACAATAAAGACTATTAATGATAGAAACATGTTTGACTTCAACATGACTAGGGATGTAACAATAAAGACTATTAATGATAGAAACATGTTTGACTTCAACATGACTAGGGATGTAACAATAAAGACTATTAATGATAGAAACATGTGTGACTTCAACATGACTAGGGATGTAACAATAAAGACTATTAATGATAAACCTCCGGAGGGTTTAAAATGAAAAATGGTAACTGCCCTTTGATGAAGTCAAAGTGAGTGGCGCCAGCTCAAATGCAAACATGTAAACAAGAGTTATTAGGGATGAACAATTAATTGAATTTGTATTTCAATTATGGCTTCTGACGATGATGAAAATATAATCACGAAAAGAATAAAAAGGATGCATGGCAATTCCAGAGCTAGTGAGGGAGGAGCACACATGAGTGAAGTTGAGGATGTCACCATGGTTGCAACAGTGCTAACATGCCTCATCAATAATGACAATCTTTAAGCAGCCCACAATTCCATTATCATTACGATACAGGAACTACCAGGCCATTACAAATTATTGATGCAGTTTTCTTTTTGTTTTCTTTTTGTTTGACTAAATAGGCATTTATCCCTCGCAAAGTTCAAAACCAAGACATTTGTAATAAAAAACAGTTAAATTAATTCCCACATTTATTAAAGCAATGAATATGTGTCCAAAACTGGAAAATAAGTGCCCTAAAATAATTATCTCTCTGTGAGAGATACATTTTACTACATTCATTTTCACGCAAAAAAGCATCCATTGCATCCATTCAGTGGTGGTTGGAAAACAAAGTGTAAAAAGTACAAAACGGAATTAAAAACAAATGAAAACGTGAAAAATTGAATTGTACTTGTTATTTAAATCTATTGTTATTTCTAATAATCTCATCTTTTTACTTGTTGTTTATTTGTTACTGATTTGTATCAGTTTAGACTTCTATGGTTAACAAACCAGTGTAAATAACAATCAATGTCTGCCCAACAACAGTTGGAAAAATGATTTGAAGGGACAGAAACCTTTGGGTCACTACTTTTGGGAATGTTCTTTCAAGCATAAATGCATAGTTTTCAAGTAGATGTACCTCCTAACATATTAGCTGTTTTACATCAATCATTTGCTTCCTTCTGACGAACCATAGTATCATCCAGCACCATGTGGTATCATGCAGTATCATGTGGTATCATCCAGCACCATGTGGTATCATGTAGTATCATGTGGTATCATCCAGTACCATGTGGTATCATGTACTACCATGTGGTATTATTTAGTATCATGCAGTACCATGTGGTATCATGTACTATTATCCAGTACCATTTGGTATTATTTAGTATCATCCAGCACTATGTGGTATCATGTAGTATCTTGTGGTATCATGTGATACCATGTGGTATCATGTAGTATCGCTGACCTTACCTTGCTTATAACAGTGATGATGTCGTCCTCGTGAAAGCTCAGCTCATCTTCATTTGTGGACTCATAAGCAAAGGTGGCCTTGCAGAGGTCTTTAGCTTCAATAAAGCAAGAATATTACAAGTTCTTCATAAATGCAGTAAAAATACATGTATTACAAGTCAAAATACAGTGCATCCGTACAGTGCAAGTACAAACCCCGTTTCCATATGAGTTGGGAAATTGTGTTAGATGTAAATATAAACGGAATACAATGATTTGCAAATCCTTTTCAAGCCATATTCAGTTGAATATGCTACAAAGACAACATATTTGATGTTCAAACTCATAAACTTTTTTTTTTTTTTGCAAATAATCATTAACTTTAGAATTTGATGGCAGCAACACGTGACAAAGAAGTTGTGAAAGGTGGCAATAAATACTGATAAAGTTGAGGAATGCTCATCAAAGACTTATTTGGAACATCCCACAGGTGTGCAGGCTAATTGGGAACAGGTGGGTGCCATGATTGGGTATAAAAGTATATTCCATGAAATGCTCAGTCATTCACAAGAAAGGATGTGGCGAGGTACACCCCTTTGTCCACAACTGCGTGAGCAAATAGTCAAACAGTTTAAGAACAACGTTTCTCAAAGTGCAATTGCAAGAAATGTAGGGATTTCAACATCTACGCTCCATAATATCATCAAAAGGTTCAGAGAATGTGGAGAAATCACTCCACGTAAGCGGCATGGCCGGAAACCAACATTGAATGACCGTGACCTTCCATCCCTCAGACGGCATTATATCAAAAACCCACATCAATCTCTAAAGGATATCACCACATGGGCTCAGGAACACTTCAGAAAACCACTGTCATTAAATACAGTTGGTCGCTACATCTGTAAGTGCAAGTTAAAGCTCTACTATGCAAAGCCAAAGCCATTTATCAACAACATCCAGAAACTTCTCTGGGCCCGAGATCATCTAAGATGGACTCATGCAAAGTGGAAAAGTGTTCTGTGGTCTGATGAGTCCACATTTCAAATTGTTTTTGGAAATATTCAACATTGAGAACCATCTAGCCTGTTATCGACGCAAAGTTGAAAAGCCAGCATGTGTGATGGTATGGGGGTGTATTAGTGCCCAAGACATGGGTAACTTACACATCTGTGAAGGCACCATTAATGCTGAAAGGTACATACAGGTTTTGGAACAACATATGCTGCTATCTAAGCACCATCTTTTTCATGGACGCCCCTGCTTATTTCAGCAAGACAATGCCAAGCCACATTCAGCACGTGTTACAACAGCGTGGCTTCGTAAAAAAAAGAGTGCGGGTACTTTCCTGGCCCGCCTGCAGTCCAGACCTGTCTCCCATGGAAAATGTGTGGCGCATTATGAAGCGTAAAATACGACAGCGGAGACCCCGGACTGTTGAACGACTGAAGCTCTACATAAAACAAGAATGGGAAAGAATTCCACTTTCAAAGCTTCAACAATTAGTTTCCTCAGTTCCCAATCGTTTATTGAGTGTTGTTAAAAGAAAAGGTGACCTTTCCCAACTACTTTGTCACGTGTTGCAGCCATGAAATTCTAAGTTAATTATTATTTGCACAAAAAAAAAAAGTTTATGAATTTGAACATCAAATATGTTGTCTTTGTAGCATATTCAACTGAATATGGCTTGAAAATGATTTGCAAATCATTGTATTCCGTTTATATTTACATCTAACACAATTTTCCAACTCATATGGAAACTGGGTTTGTATTTACAGCGCCTCAATTTGTCCACATTTGGTGATGTTACAGCCTTGTTGCAAAATGGAATAGATGCAGTTTGCACAAACAATAGCCCATAAAGACAAAGTCAATGGAATAGATGCAGTTTGCACAAATAGCCCATAAAGACAAAGTCAAAAGGTCAATCACATACACAAGACAAAGTCAAAAGGTCAATCACATACACAAGACAAAGTCAAAAGGTCAATCACATACACAAGTATTGACAGACTTGGGCAGCAATTACAACTCAAGTCTTTTTGATGACCTGGCACACCTATCTTTGGCCCATTCCTCTCCAGCTCCATCATGATAGGATGAGAAGTGTTGCTTTTCATCCAGAATGTCTCTGTACATTGCTGCATTCATCCTTCCTTCTATCCTGACTAGTCATTGTGCAACTTTAACAGGCTCCAGTCCTTTCTTTACTCCTCAAGCTGAAAACAATAATAGCCCAGTGTGTCACATCCAGTCTGACTACGTTAACAAAATAAAGGTTTCAAAAAAGTACCTTACTAGACTAAGATGAATGCAGCAATGTACAGACATATCTTGGATGAAAAGTAACTGGCAGACTAGTCAGGATGGAGGGAAAGATGAATGCAGCAATGTATGGAGACATCCTGGATGAAAACCAACACGTCATCCAACCTGAAGGAGCTTGAGAGGTGCTGCAAAGAGGAAACTGATAGGTGTGCCAAGTTTGTGGTATCATATTCAAAAAGACTTGAGGTGTAATTGCTGCCAACTAAGTATTGAGCAAAGGCTGTCGATACTTATGTACGTGCGAATAATTACTTTATCTTAATTACATTTGCAAAAATAAAAAACTTTCCACATTGTAATTATGGGATATTGTCAGTAGAATTGTAAGGAAAAAAATGCATTTATTCCATTTTTTTTAACAATTCCAGTTGTGACTTGGCTTGAATTAGTTGAAGCAGGACTCATATTAGTGTGAGGTGGTTTACCTTTGGCATTGCTATCTCCATCTTAATGTGTTGAAGCAGGACTCATATTAGTGTGAGGTGGTTTACCTTTGGCATTGCTATCTCCATCTTAATGTGTTGAAGCAGGACTCATATTAGTGTGAGGTGGTTTACCTTTGGCATTGCTATCTCCATCTTAATGTGTTGAAGCAGGACTCATATTAGTGTGAGGTGGTTTACCTTTGGCATTGCTATCTCCATCTTAATGTGTTGAAGCAGGACTCATATTAGTGTGAGGTGGTTTACCTTTGGCATTGCTATCTCCATCTTAATGTGTTGAAGCAGGACTCATATTAGTGTGAGGTGGTTTACCTTTGGCATTGCTATCTCCATCTTAATGTGTTGAAGCAGGACTCATATTAGTGTGAGGTGGTTTACCTTTGGCATTGCTATCTCCATCTTAATGTGTTGAAGCAGGACTCATATTAGTGTGAGGTGGTTTACCTTTGGCATTGCTATCTCCCTCTAATTAGTTGAAGCAGGACTCATATTAGTGTGAGGTGGTTTACCTTTGGCATTGCTATCTCCATCTTAATGTGTTGAAGCAGGACTCATATTAGTGTGAGTTGGTTTACCTTTGGTGTTGCTATCTCCATCTCCTCGCTGTACTTCTGTCATGTTGGGAAAGGCAGCTTTTGCGGCTGATGGGAATGAAGGACTTGGCTAAAATGAAGCAGAAGGGAAATATGGAAAGGGTTTACTGGACATGTGGAGAAGTACAGTGTTGTTTATGAAAGAAAAGAGTGAAAAAGTAATAGTGTTATTGTCATGTAAATGATCATGTTTGCACAAGAAGGTGGCAGATAAAGTTTAGACCACTACAGTACTGCTTGGTACACATTTAAAGAATGACCACTTGATATTTAACCCTTCACTAGCCTGCACTGACACCACACAGCAGATGACTTTGTTTGGCTTATGCAAGCTGCTGGTTATCATTGATGACCGGCGAGAGGAACAATGTCATAGTGCTTGAGCAAGATCCGCCTCTTTCAAAAGTATAGAGGCAAGGGATTGTAGATTTGACTGAGCACAGGATGGATTGATTGCTGTCATTCCTTGAACTGACTGACTTACACCACATAAGTCAACATTCCTTGAACTGACTGACTTACACCACATAAGTCAACATTCTTTGAACTGACTGACTTACACCACATAAGTCAACATTCCTTGAACTGACTGACTTACACCACATAAGTCAACATTCCTTGAACTGACTGACTTACACCACATAAGTCAACATTCCTTGAACTGACTGACTTACACCACATAAGTCAACATTCCTTGGACTGACTGACTTACACCACATAAGTCAACATTCCTTGAACTGACTGACTTACACCACATAAGTCAACATTCCTTGAACTGACTGACTTACACCACATAAGTCAACATTCCTTGAACTGACTGACTTACACCACATAAGTCAACATTCCTTGAACTGACTGACTTACACCACATAAGTCAACATTCCTTGAACTGACTGACTTACACCACATAAGTCAACATTCCTTGAACTGACTGACTTACACCACATAAGTCAACATTCCTTGAACTGACTGACTTACACCACATAAGTCAACATTCCTTGAACTGACTGACTTACACCACATAAGTCAACATTCCTTGAACTGACTGACTTACACCACATAAGTCAACATTCCTTGAACTGACTGACTTACACCACATAAGTCAACATTCCTTGAACTGACTGACTTACACCACATAAGTCAACATTCCTTGAACTGACTGACTTACACCACATAAGTCAACATTCCTTGAACTGACTGACTTACACCACATAAGTCAACATTCCTTGGACTGACTGACTTACACCACATAAGTCAACATTCCTTGAACTGACTGACTTACACCACATAAGTCAACATTCCTTGAACTGACTGACTTACACCACATAAGTCAACATTCCTTGAACTGACTGACTTACACCACATAAGTCAACATTCCTTGAACTGACTGACTTACACCACATAAGTCAACATTCCTTGAACTGACTGACTTACACCACATAAGTCAACATTCCTTGAACTAACTGACTTACACCACATAAGTCAACATTCCTTGAACTGACTGACTTACACCACATAAATCAACATTCCTTGAACTGACTGACTTACACCACATAAGTCAACATTCCTTGAACTGACTGACTTACACCACATAAGTCAACATTCCTTGAACTGACTGACTTACACCACATAAGTCAACATTCCTTGAACTGACTGACTTACACCACATAAGTCAACATTCCTTGAACTGACTGACTTACACCACATAAGTCAACATTCCTTGGACTGACTGACTTACACCACATAAGTCAACATTCCTTGAACTGACTGACTTGCACCACATAAGTCAACATTCCTTGAACTGACTGACTTACACCACATAAGTCAACATTCCTTGAACTGACTGACTTACACCACATAAGTCAACATTCCTTGAACTGACTGACTTACACCACATAAGTCAACATTCCTTGGACTGACTGACTTACACCACATAAGTCAACATTCCTTGAACTGACTGACTTACACCACATAAGTCAACATTCCTTGAACTGACTGACTTACACCACATAAGTCAACATTCCTTGAACTGACTGACTTACACCACATAAGTCAACATTCCTTGAACTGACTGACTTACACCACATAAGTCAACATTCCTTGAACTGACTGACTTACACCACATAAGTCAACATTCCTTGAACTGACTGACTTACACCACATAAGTCAACATTCCTTGAACTGACTGACTTACACCACATAAGTCAACATTCCTTGAACTGACTGACTTACACCACATAAGTCAACATTCCTTGAACTGACTGACTTACACCACATAAGTCAACATTCCTTGAACTGACTGACTTACACCACATAAGTCAACATTCCTTGAACTGACTGACTTACACCACATAAGTCAACATTCCTTGAACTGACTGACTTACACCACATAAGTCAACATTCCTTGAACTGACTGACTTACACCACATAAGTCAACATTCCTTGGACTGACTGACTTACACCACATAAGTCAACATTCCTTGAACTGACTGACTTACACCACATAAGTCAACATTCCTTGAACTGACTGACTTACACCACATAAGTCAACATTCCTTGAACTGACTGACTTACACCACATAAGTCAACATTCCTTGAACTGACTGACTTACACCACATAAGTCAACATTCCTTGAACTGACTGACTTACACCACATAAGTCAACATTCCTTGAACTAACTGACTTACACCACATAAGTCAACATTCCTTGAACTGACTGACTTACACCACATAAATCAACATTCCTTGAACTGACTGACTTACACCACATAAGTCAACATTCCTTGAACTGACTGACTTACACCACATAAGTCAACATTCCTTGAACTGACTGACTTACACCACATAAGTCAACATTCCTTGAACTGACTGACTTACACCACATAAGTCAACATTCCTTGAACTGACTGACTTACACCACATAAGTCAACATTCCTTGGACTGACTGACTTACACCACATAAGTCAACATTCCTTGAACTGACTGACTTGCACCACATAAGTCAACATTCCTTGAACTGACTGACTTACACCACATAAGTCAACATTCCTTGGACTGACTGACTTACACCACATAAGTCAACATTCCTTGAACTGACTGACTTACACCACATAAGTCAACATTCCTTGAACTGACTGACTTACACCACATAAGTCAACATTCCTTGAACTGACTGACTTACACCACATAAGTCAACATTCCTTGAACTGACTGACTTACACCACATAAGTCAACATTCCTTGAACTGACTGACTTACACCACATAAGTCAACATTCCTTGAACTGACTGACTTACACCACATAAGTCAACATTCCTTGAACTAACTGACTTACACCACATAAGTCAACATTCCTTGAACTGACTGACTTACACCACATAAATCAACATTCCTTGAACTGACTGACTTACACCACATAAGTCAACATTCCTTGAACTGACTGACTTACACCACATAAGTCAACATTCCTTGAACTGACTGACTTACACCACATAAGTCAACATTCCTTGAACTGACTGACTTACACCACATAAGTCAACATTCCTTGAACTGACTGACTTACACCACATAAGTCAACATTCCTTGAACTGACTGACTTACACCACATAAGTCAACATTCCTTGAACTGACTGACTTACACCACATAAGTCAACATTCCTTGGACTGACTGACTTACACCACATAAGTCAACATTCCTTGAACTGACTGACTTACACCACATAAGTCAACATTCCTTGAACTGACTGACTTACACCACATAAGTCAACATTCCTTGAACTGACTGACTTACACCACATAAGTCAACATTCCTTGAACTGACTGACTTACACCACATAAGTCAACATTCCTTGAACTGACTGACTTACACCACATAAGTCAACATTCCTTGGACTGACTGACTTACACCACATAAGTCAACATTCCTTGAACTGACTGACTTACACCACATAAGTCAACATTCCTTGGATTGACTGACTTACACCACATAAGTCAACATTCCTTGAACTGACTGACTTACACCACATAAGTCAACATTCCTTGAACTGACTGACTTACACCACATAAGTCAACATTCCTTGAACTGACTGACTTACACCACATAAGTCAACATTCCTTGAACTGACTGACTTACACCACATAAGTCAACATTCCTTGAACTGACTGACTTACACCACATAAGTCAACATTCCTTGAACTAACTGACTTACACCACATAAGTCAACATTCCTTGAACTGACTGACTTACACCACATAAGTCAACATTCCTTGAACTGACTGACTTACACCACATAAGTCAACATTCCTTGGACTGACTGACTTACACCACATAAGTCAACATTCCTTGGACTGACTGACTTACACCACATAAGTCAACATTCCTTGGACTGACTGACTTACACCACATAAGTCAACATTCCTTGAACTGACTGACTTACACCACATAAGTCAACATTCCTTGAACTGACTGACTTACACCACATAAGTCAACATTCCTTGAACTGACTGACTTACACCACATAAGTCAACATTCCTTGGACTGACTGACTTACACCACATAAGTCAACATTCCTTGGACTGACTGACTTACACCACATAAGTCAACATTCCTTGGACTGACTGACTTACACCACATAAGTCAACATTCCTTGGACTGACTGACTTACACCACATAAGTCAACATTCCTTGAACTGACTGACTTACACCACATAAGTCAACATTCCTTGAACTGACTGACTTACACCACATAAGTCAACATTCCTTGAACTGACTGACTTGCACCACATAAGCAGGTGAAGCCATCACTAGACGCAAACTAGCCATAGTAATTTAAGGATAATTGGGGGTAATACTTCTAACCTACAGCCACCACCACAAGGAAATATTCCACCTTTTATTGCATTGATCAAAACAGTCAATAATAAACAATAACTAAACAAAATCAATACTGAAATCTTGTTCCCCTCAAAGTCCTCCTGTGTCCAGGGAATGATGTGTCCAGGTGTGAATGCATGATGAAAGTATCTTACCACCAGCCGGTGTGAATGAATGATGAAAGTAGCTTACCACCAGCAGGTGTGAATGAATGATGAAAGTAGCTTACCACCAGCAGGTGTGAATGAATGATGAAAGTATCTTACCACCAGTAGGTGTGAATGAATGATGAAAGTATCTTACCACCAGCAGGTGTGAATGAATGATGAAAGTATCTTACCATCACCAGGTGTGAATGAATGATGAAAGTATCTTACCACCAGCAGGTGTGAATGAATGATGAAAGTAGCTTACCACCAGCAGGTGTGAATGAATGATGAAAGTAGCTTACCACCAGCAGGTGTGAATGAATGCTGAAAGTAGTTTACCACCAGCAGGTGTGAATGAATGATGAAAGTATCTTACCATCACCAGGTGTGAATGAATGATGAAAGTATCTTACCATCACCAGGTGTGAATGAATGATGAAAGTATCTTACCACCAGCAGGTGTGAATGAATGATGAAAGTAGCTTACCACCAGCAGGTGTGAATGAATGCTGAAAGTAGTTTACCACCAGCAGGTGTGAATGAATGATGAAAGTATCTTACCATCACCAGGTGTGAATGAATGATGAAAGTATCTTACCACCAGCAGGTGTGAATGAATGATGAAAGTAGCTTACCACCAGCAGGTGTGAATGAATGATGAAAGTAGCTTACCACCAGCAGGTGTGAATGAATGCTGAAAGTAGTTTACCACCAGCAGGTGTGAATGAATGATGAAAGTATCTTACCATCACCAGGTGTGAATGAATGATGAAAGTATCTTACCACCACCAGGTGTGAATGAATGATGAAAGTATCTTACCACCAGCAGGTGTGAATGAATGATGAAAGTATCTTACCACCACCAGGTGTGAATGAATGATGAAAGTAGCTTACCACCACCAGGTGTGAATGAATGATGAAAGTATCTTACCACCAGCAGGTGTGAATGAATGATGAAAGTATCTTACCACCAGCAGGTGTGAATGAATGATGAAAGTAGCTTACCACCAGCAGGTGTGAATGAATGATGGCTTCTCACTTCTCTGTGAAGCGCTTTGAGTGTCTAGAAAAGCGCTATATAAATCTAAACCATTATTATTATTATTACAGTTCTAACTTATATATGTCAGTAAACTCACTATGAAAACACCAAAAACTACCGGTTAAAGAAAAAAGGCGGGAAGAAGATACTGTCCAAGTGGAGGCACGTAAATAAGAGCGCCCACAAAACGGTGCACCCTGAAGAGACTGTCAGAAAGTGAGTTGAAGATGATGTGTAAAACATCATGGATGCCACATTTTGAGCAAAGAAGCAGCATTACATGTTATGTAGACCACAAGGAAGTCTTTTACTTTTAGAAAATAATCATAATAATACGACTCCTTTAATGCGCCTTATAATCCGGTGGGCCCTATGGTTGTAAAAATAGAGTACTGGAGAAGCAAGCTAGCACTAGCCAGCCTAAGTGCTAGGATAAAAATACAAGAGCCCTTAAAGGGGAACATCATCACCAGACCTATGTAAGCGTCAATATATACCTTCATGTTGCAGAAAAAAGACCATATATCTTTTTAACTGATTTCCGAACTCTAAATGGGTGAATTTTGGCGAATTAAACGCCTTTCTAATATTCGCTCTTGGAGCGATGACGTCACAACGGGAAGCAATCCGCCATTTTCTCAAACACCGAGTCAAATCAGCTGTTATTTTCCGTTTTTCGACTGTTTTCCATACCTTGGAGACATCATGCCTCGTCGGTGTGTTGTCGGAGGGTGTAACAACACCAACAGGGACGGATTCAAGTTGCACCAGTGGCCTAAAGATGCCAAAGTGGCAAGAAATTGGACGTTTGTTCCGCACACTTTACCCACGAAAGCTATGCTACGACAGAGATGGCAAGAATGTGTGGATATCCTGCGACACTCAAAGCAGATGCATTTCCAACCATAAAGTCAAAGAAATCTGCCGCCAGACCCCCATTGAATCTGCCGGAGTGTGTGAGCAATTCAGGGACAAAGGACCTCGCTAGCACGGCAAGCAATGGCGGCAGTTTGTTCCCGCAGACGAGCGAGCTAAACCCCCTGGATGTCTTGGCTCACACCGTCCCGAAGATGATCAAGAGAAGAATATCGACCCTAGCTTCCCTGGCCTGCTGACATGAGGGTATGTCTACAGAATATATTAATTGATGAAAACTGGGCTGTCTGCACTCTCAAAGTGCATGTTGTTGCCAAATGTATTTCATATGCTGTAAACCTAGTTCATAGTTGTAAGTTTCCTTTAATGCCAAACAAACACATACCAATCGTTGGTTAGAAGGCGATCGCCCAATTCGTCCTCGCTTTCTCCCGTGTCGCTGGCTGTCGTGTCGTTTTCGTCGTTTTCGCTTGCATACGGTTCAAAGCGATATGGCTCAATAGCTTCAGTTTCTTCTTCAATTTGGTTTTTGCTACCTGCCTCCACACTACAACCATCCGTTTCAATACATGCGTAATCTGTTGAATCGCTTAAGCCGCTGAAATCCGAGTCTGAATCCGAGCTAATGTCGCTATAGCTTGCTGTTCTTTCCGCCATGTTTGTTTGTGTTGGCTTCACTATGTGACGTCACAGGAAAATGGACGGGTGGTTAAAATCAGGCACTTTGAAGCTTTTTTTAGGGATATTGCGTGATGGGTAAAATTTTGAAAAAAATTTCGAAAAATATAATAAGCCACTGGGAACTGATTTTTAATGGTTTTAACCCTTCTGAAATTGTGATAATGTTCCCCTTTAACCTCTTTCCCCAGTAAAACCCCACATTCCCCAATTGAAAGTTGGAAGATGTAATCACAGTACAACTAGGATGTTCAACATTAGAGAGAACCAGCTGTACTCCAAAGAAATATCACACCAGGAAGTGAATTTAACACGTTGTTTCTTCATCATTAAAAAAACACTAACACTAGTAGAAGATATTCACTCCAAAAAAAATAATATGGCACTTAAGTATCCAGAGCAATATAATGATATAACATATTTCTTCTGCCAAGAAAGTCTAGTGTGTACTCACTCTTGTCTCATTTTCAATGTTGCGTGCAAAAAAGCAGAGTAAAAACATGCAACAATCAAATAATTACACTCACCGTGTCCTTTTTCTCTTCTGTTTCCAAGTTGGGTATTCGGATTCTTGATTTTAAAGAGCCATCTTTGAAAATATTCCCATAACCGATACGTTGGACTTTCTTGGGCTGCACAATAGCACCATTGCCTGCAGCAGACTGGCTGCTGTCTACACCTCCATCTGTGGAAGAAATGTACATTGTCATGTTTTCCCTGAAGAAATGTACTTTGTCATGCTTTCCCTGAAGCTACTAACAATGGCACCACTCCTAACATGAACCATTTCAAACTGCTCATAATCAATCTAAAGTTGTGCTTACTTAAAGAACAGAAACACGTTGAACAACTTCTCTGCTCTGAACTTTGAACAACAATACATATGCAGCTCCATCTAGTATTGCTTTAATGAGCTGCACACAAGCATTTACTCATCCATACCAGCATCTTCTGCTGTGGTGTCATTCACGTCGCCATTGTCTTTGCTGGGATCCACTTCTTTTACAAAGTTAGACGGGAAGAGTCCTGACTTGTTGTTTAGGACTCCACTCCACCAGCCCTCTTCAACCTGCACACACATTCAACTCATAGCTGGATCATTTCTCTCTGTATTCCTTCAGCATTGAAATACATTTTTTTTAGTATAGCGCTTTTCAGAGTACTCAAAGACGCTTTACAGGATAACAAATGTAATAATATAAAATACAGGAAATATAAGAGCAGTACATTGTAAAATACATAATAATACAGGACAATTACAAGACAAGACATTACAAGACACAGAACACTAATCACTAATCACAGGTTAAAAGCAGATCTGAATAGGTGTGTTTTAAGAAGGCTTTTGAAGGTGGGAAGGTCTGGCCAGGTTACTTGTTACTTGGTCAAGTCACAACTACAAAGGCCAATAAAACATTATTTAACAGCTCACCAAAAATAATATTTTCGAGCAAAGCATATGGTCAGGTAGTGTGTAAAATACCTCTTCAGTGACGTCCACAATGTCCCCCACTTTCAGCTCCAGCTCATCTTCATTCACTGGCTGATAGTCATACAAGGCTCTGCACAGTCTCTTCTTGGGCTCTGTGGAAATAACTGATAGTCATACAAGGCTCTGCACAGTCTCTTCTTGGGCTCTGTGGAAATAACTGATAGTCATACAAGGCTCTGCACAGTCTCTTCTTGGGCTCTGTGGAAATAACTGATAGTCATACAAGGCTCTGCACAGTCTCTTCTTGGGCTCTGTGGAAATAACTGATAGTCATACAAGGCTCTGCACAGTCTCTTCTTGGGCTCTGTGGAAATAACTGATAGTCATACAAGGCTCCGCACAGTCTCTTCTTGGGCTATGTGGAAATAACTGATAGTCATACAAGGCTCTGCACAGTCTCTTCTTGGGCTCTGTGGAAATAACTGATAGTCATACAAGGCTCTGCACAGTCTCTTCTTGGGCTCTGTGGAAATAACTGATAGTCATACAAGGCTCTGCACAGTCTCTTCTTGGGCTCTGTGGAAATAACGGATAGTCATACAAGGCTCTGCACAGTCTCTTCTTGGACTCTGTGGAAATAAAGAGTTGACATGTTCATATGCGCAGGGCCTGCCTCCAGGATTCAAACAAAAGAGGGCGGTATGAGAACCAAGATGTGAGACATCAACAAAGTGTAACATGTAGGAAGTGATTAAGAAAATGGCAAAAACAAGAAACACCTGGAAAAAAAAACAGAGACTGCCTGCTGAAACTGTGGTACCTGACAACAATGAGTAAGCCCCTCTTTTCATTGGTGGAGAAAGAATGACACTTTGTGGTATTCATATGGCCCTTTACTATAAACACTTACATTATACATTTACCATCTTTACTATAAACATTTACATTATACATTTACCATCTCTACTATAAACTCTTACATTATACATTTACCATCTGCACACATTCACACACTGATGGTGGAAGCATCGGGCTACACAACTTCTAACAAGTGGTAGGCTATAGGCTACACAACTTCTAACAAGTGGTAGGCTATAGGCTACACAACTTCTAACAAGTGGTAGGATATAGGCTACACAACTTCTAACAAGTGGTAGGCTATAGGCTACACAACTTCTAACAAGTGGTAGGCTATAGGCTACACAACAGCTGAGGACACAATAGCACAGCTAATGTAAACTGAAGTAATTGTGGCCACTACGTGTCTCCAAAAAACAATTAGCACTCTACCTCTACCTGATTAAAGGGGACTAGGGTGGTCATGGTAGATTAAAAGGGACTAGGGTGGTCATGGTAACCACAAGGTCTATGCAGCTCAGTTGTAATGTCCTTAGAGCCTTGGTCATCTAGCAAAACATCCTTCATAGACTTGTTGAACTTCCACACTTCCTACACCCTAGTGGAAAATATAAGTGGCTAATTGGGCTGAAGATGGACATTTTCACTTGAAGGAGAGTCATTTTGTTTACTTGGAGTGGCACAAACAGCTAGCCATGTCACTAAATACAGTTCTGCTCTCTATTGCTTTGGTGCATGCATGTGAATCTAAGGACATGTAATTAGTATTATTATTATTCTTTTTGTATTGTTTCAGTTTTGTAAACTCCCCAAGACGTCAGCATGGAGTTATTGAGTCTGTTTAGCTGATTGGAGAGCTCAGCGAGTGAGACCATGACCATGACTTCTGTTTGTTCTAATCAGCTGTTTTACTGCCGTTTTACAGCCACTGTTTGGAAACAATTAAGGTATGTCAACTATTGTCTACAAAATATTTGGTATTTGTATACATCTCCAGCTTATATAGTCCGGTGTGACTACCTAATGCAAACATATTTATTTATTCTAAAAATTTGGTGGGTGTGGCTTTAATGTTGGTGCGCTCTAAAGCCCAGAAAATGTGTTACTAATAATGAACAAAACCACAAAGATTTGTCTTTATATATGTGTTTAACATTTTTGTAGCCTTTTTATTAGACAGTATCAGTACATTATGTCACCACCTCTGTGACCCCAACACCCAGCTAGTAAATTGCCGATGTGTGGGCAACACCATGTTTTACCTAACATAAGGAATAATTGTGATTATTATTTTGGCCACTGTCGTACAGTATATCCACACCGCTATTTTACATTGTGTATCAAAGTGTCACTTCTCCAGTGTTGTCCCATCCAAAGATATAACATATTTAAAGAAAAGTGGGGTTTGTGAATTTAAAACATTCAACATAGTTTGGATCAGTGTCAGGACATAGCACCACTCTACAACATGGGTGTGTACAACATGCACCAACTTGATCTATTTTTAAAACCAATGACTTCACTTTGTAATAAATGACTGGATGACTAAGCACAATTAAAAACTAAATCATTAGAGGAGAACTGCACTTTTTATTGTATTTAACCTTACAATGAATGTCTCTTTTTTTATGCATTTTAAATAATAAATAAACGCTTGCAGTACATAGCTAACAATGCATATAATGGGGACCAATATAGTCCTCTAAAAAACAATCCAAAAATCAACAATGTTTTATATACATGCTGTAAGTATATAATGTAATGTAGCAACATTTATAATAACATGTAATATATACATGATGTAAGTATATATGTCATGTAGTAACATTCATAATAACATGTCCAAACCCGATCCATATGAGTTGGGGAATTGTGTTAGATGTAAATATAAACGGAATACAATGATTTGCAAATCATTTTCAAGCCATATTCAGTTGAATATGCTACAAAGACAACATATTTGATGTTCAAACTGATAAACTTTTTTTTTTTTTGCAAATAATCATTAACTTTAGAATTTGACACCAGCAACACGTGACAAAGAAGTTGTGAAAGGTGGCAATAAATACTGATAAAGTTGAGGAATGCTCATCAAACACTTATTTGGAACATCCCACAGGTGTGCAGGCTAATTGGGAACAGGTGGGTGCCATGATTGGGTATAAAAGTAGATTCCATGAAATGCTCAGTCATTCACAAACAAGGATGGGGCGAGGGTCACCACTTTGTCAACAAATGCGTGAGCAAATTGTTGAACAGTTTAAGAAAAACCTTTCTCAACCAGCTATTGCAAGGAATTTAAGGATTTCACCATCTACGCTCCGTAATATCATCAAAGGGTTCAGAGAATCTGGAGAAATCACTGCACGTAAGCAGCTAAGCCCGTGACCTTCCATCCCTCAGACTGTACTGCATCAACAAGTGACATCAGTGTGTAAAGGATATCACCACATGGGCTCAGCAACACTTCAGAAACCCACTGTCAGTAACTACTGTTGGTCGCTACATCTGTAAGTGCAAGTTAAAACTCTCCTATGCAAGGCGAAAACCGTTTATCAACAACACCCAGAAACGCCGTCGGCTTCGCTGGGCCTGAGCTCATCTAAGATGGACTGATACAAAGTGGAAAAGTGTTCTGTGGTCTGACGAGTCCACATTTCAAATTGTTTTTGGAAACTGTGGACGTCGTGTCCTCCGGACCAAAGAGGAAAGGAACCATCCGGATTGTTGTAGGCGCAAAGTGTAAAAGGCAGCATGTGTGATGGTATGGGGGTGTATTAGTGCCCAAGACATGGGTAACTTACACATCTGTGAAGGCACCATTAATGCTGAAAGGTACATACAGGTTTTGGAGCAACATATGTTGCCATCCAAGCAACGTTACCATGGACGCCCCTGCTTATTTCAGCAAGACAATGCCAAGCCATATGTTACATCAACGTGGCTTCATAGTAAAAGAGTGCGGGTACTAGACTGGCCTGCCTGTAGTCCAGACCTGTCCCCCATTGAAAATGTGTGAAGCCTAAAATAGCACAACGGAGACCCCCGGACTGTTGAACAACTTAAGCTGTACATCAAGCAAGAATGGGAAAGAATTCCACCTGAGAAGCTTCAAAAATGTGTCTCCTCAGTTCCCAAACCTTTACTGAGTGTTGTTAAAAGGAAAGGCCATGTAACACAGTGGTGAACATGCCCTTTCCCAACTACTTTGGCACGTGTTGCAGCCATGAAATTCTAAGTTAATGATTATTTGCAAAAAAAAAAAAAAGTTTATGAGTTTGAACATCAAATATGTTGTCTTTGTAGTGCATTCAATTGAATATGGCTTGAAAGTGATTTGCAAATCATTGTATTCCGTTTATATTTACATCTAACACAATTTCCCAACTCATATGGAAACGGGGTTTGTAATATATACATGATGTAAGTATATATGTCATGTAGTAACATTCATATTAACATGTAATATATACATGATGTAAGTATATATGTCAAGTAGTAACATTCATAATAACATGTAATATATACATGATGTAAGTATATATGTCATGTAGTAACATTCATAATAACATGTAATATATACATGATGTAAGTATATATGTCATGTAGTAACATTCATAATAACATGTAATATATACATGATGTAAGTATATATGTCATGTAGTAACATTCATAATAACATGTAATATATACATGATGTAAGTATATATGTCATGTAGTAACATTCATAATAACATGTAATATATACATGATGTAAGTATATATGTCATGTAGTAACATTCATAATAACATGTAATATATACATGATGTAAGTATATATGTCATGTAGTAACATTCATAATAACATGTAGTATATAGTGTATTTGGTCATTTTGAGCAATACAGCGGTGCAATGATATCAGAGTACATTACAATTGCTATTTCTTTCAACTACAACTACTAATTATGGCAGATTTCAAGAGAGCCAACAACAACAACTACTTTGGGACAAATGATGAGCCAGAACCTTCTATTTTTGAGCATGAGCATAACGAGGACGGGGTACAAGTTTTAGAAGCTGAATGAAGCATACCCAGCTTTAGTGAAACACGAAGCATAATGTAGCACTATAGCTAAGTGTTTAACATGATATACACACTACGGATATAATAAAACAATCACTTATGTCGCAATGTCGTTAGTTGTCTAGTTAGTACCAGTGGAATTTCACAAGTTAGAATACACAAAAATAGAGAAAGACGTTACAAAGTTCCAAAAACAAAAGTGCAGTTAACTTTTAAGAAGTCACAGTGGTTGTGATCATTACCTGCATGTTCATCACTACACTTGTCTATTCTTATTGGAACAAAGCAGTGATCAGTGCTACAGACCTGTTGTAAAGTGTCTATTCTTATTGGAACAAAGCAGTGATCAGTGCTACAGACATGTTGTAAAGTGTCTATTCTTATTGGAACAAAGCAGTGATCAGTGCTACAGACATGTTGTAAAGTGTCTATTCTTATTGGAACAAAGCAGTGATCAGTGCTACAGACATGTTGTAAAGTGTCTATTCTTATTGGAACAAAGCAGTGATCAGTGCTACAGACATGTTGTAAAGTGTCTATTCTTATTGGAACAAAGCAGTGATCAGTGCTACAGACATGTTGTAAAGTGTCTATTCTTATTGGAACAAAGCAGTGATCAGTGCTACAGACCTGTTGTAAAGTGTCTATTCTTATTGGAACAAAGCAGTGATCAGTGCTACAGACATGCTGTAAAGTGTCTATTCTTATTGGAACAAAGCAGTGATCAGTGCTACAGACCTGTTGTAAAGTGTCTATTCTTATTGGAACAAAGCAGTGATCAGTGCTACAGACATGCTGTAAAGTGTCTATTCTTATTGGAACAAAGCAGTGATCAGTGCTACAGACCTGTTGTAAAGTGTCTATTCTTATTGGAACAAAGCAGTGATCAGTGCTACAGACATGTTGTAAAGTGTCTATTCTTATTGGAACAAAGCAGTGATCAGTGCTACAGACATGTTGTAAAGTGTCTATTCTTATTGGAACAAAGCAGTGATCAGTGCTACAGACCTGTTGTAAAGTGTCTATTCTTATTGGAACAAAGCAGTGATCAGTGCTACAGACATGCTGTAAAGTGTCTATTCTTATTGGAACAAAGCAGTGATCAGTGCTACAGACCTGTTGTAAAGTGTCTATTCTTATTGGAACAAAGCAGTGATCAGTGCTACAGACATGTTGTAAAGTGTCTATTCTTATTGGAACAAAGCAGTGATCAGTGCTACAGACATGTTGTAAAGTGTCTATTCTTATTGGAACAAAGCAGTGATCAGAGCTACAGACATGTTGTAAAGTGTCTATTCTTATTGGAACAAAGCAGTGATCAGTGCTACAGACATGTTGTAAAGTGTCTATTCTTATTGGAACAAAGCAGTGATCAGTGCTACAGACATGTTGTAAAGTGTCTATTCTTATTGGAACAAAGCAGTGATCAGTGCTACAGACATGTTGAAAAGTGTCTATTCTTATTGGAACAAAGCAGTGATCAGTGCTACAGACATGTTGTAAAGTGTCTATTCTTATTAGAACAAAGCAGTGATCAGTGCTACAGACCTGTTGTAAAGTGTCTATTCTTATTGGAACAAAGCAGTGATCAGAGCTACAGACATGTTGTAAAGTGTCTATTCTTATTGGAACAAAGCAGTGATCAGAGCTACAGACATGTTGTAAAGTGTCTATTCTTATTGGAACAAAGCAGTGATCAGTGCTACAGACATGTTGTAAAGTGTCTATTCTTATTGGAACAAAGCAGTGATCAGTGCTACAGACATGTTGTAAAGTGTCTATTCTTATTGGAACAAAGCAGTGATCAGTGCTACAGACCTGTTGTAAAGTGTCTATTCTTATTGGAACAAAGCAGTGATCAGTGCTACAGACCTGTTGTAAAGTGTCTATTCTTATTGGAACAAAGCAGTGATCAGTGCTACAGACATGTTGTAAAGTGTCTATTCTTATTGGAACAAAGCAGTGATCAGAGCTACAGACATGTTGTAAAGCCAATCAGGAACAAATAGAGTGGACTGGTCTGACTGGTGGAAGCGGTTGTAGCCAAACTGAAAGCAGCCATTGCTTGCACATTGACTTTGTACACAGACATAAGGAGGAGGAGTCATTGAGCATCATGCTTTTCTTCTATTTCTTTTCATTCTTGTGTTTTTACATAACATTTTATATTCGCATAACAACTTTGATGGTCATTTGTTGTAAGTCTTTACTACAATACAGCTAGTGACATATAAGGTAAACACGTCGATAAAAGACAGATTGATAAAATGATGCCACCTTAGAAAACGAAAGTAAACACGTCGATAAAAGATAGATTGAAAAAATGATGCCACCTTAGAAAACGAGCCGTTTGAGGCGGAACAAAAGTAAAATTGCACAGCTGTGTTACTGTGAAGGCTGGAAGTGCCCTGTACGGTGGCCTGGAAGGGCAAGACCGTTTACAATCCATTGAAACAATTTACAATTACAGACAACAAAATGACAACAGACAAAACACTTCACAATTCTAGAAAACACAAAAGCCAAAACAATTTTCAAATGTCATAACCCGGAAAGGGAATGTCCCAAATTACAAGCAACCAATCTATTTCATGTAAAGCGACTTTGAGTACTTAGAAAAGCGCTATATAAATCCCAGGTATTATTATTATTATTATTATTATTATTTCTTTTCTCACTCGGGCTCTGCGGACATGAACACAACCATTGGCTGATGAAGTTAGGAACATTCCTTTGACGCTTTCTTCAACTGTAAGTTAGTTGGACTTCTGTGTTTGTGATTTGTGAAATTGTAAGTGGTTTGGTGCAGAAAGCAGGAAAGGAACGTCTGGGATTGACAGCCAAATCTTTTGTTCATGTTCATGTCTGCAGAGTCCGAATGAGAAAGTAGCGACTTGATTTAGCTCTCAGTTTGTGAATTGGGACATTCCTTTTCTGCTTTGGGAAAGTCTTTTGTCTTTCATTTTTGGGTTTTATGACATTTTTCAGTGTTTCATCTCGTTCATTTGTTTTCTGATTTGTTTAAGTTGCTTTGTCTTATTCTGTGTGTTTTATGAAATTGTATGAAGTGTTTTGCACCATTGCCTTGTTTTTCTTCCATTGACAGCTGCTAGGTTTTTGAGTGGGGAGATAACTTGAGAAAAACAAATAAATTAATTTAGGACATGCTGTCCTGTCTGTTCTTTGAGTTTGCATTGGGGGGTTTGTCCTGTGTAGCATTAGCTTCCTAGTTTGTTGGTAGACTTAAGTTGCTGTTTCCACATTCTTTAGTTTGGGATTCAAATCGATCCAAGTATGTATTGTCAATCAAAATTGAGTTTTCCACTCTCTGCGGTGTAATCACAATATATTATATAAAAAAACAGGAACAATATTCCACTGCTAATAAATATACAGTAAAAACTATTTTAAAACATCCAATGTAAAAAAACGTATGTAATAGAGGCGATGAATGAGCGGTCTCAGACACATGATTTCCTCAGACAAATGTTCCCTTTCCTCACAATGACAACATTTCACTCATATTTCTGTCAATTTTGGAGATATTCCACGTCTACCAGCAAATTCTGTTTTCATTGGCCAGTTCTGCAATCCCGTCCGCAATTACGTTAACGTAGAAATCCTGAGGTGAGTGATTTGGGATACGGGAACTGTGTCAAATACATGTGTTGGCCTATATTCATTCAATACCATATCACAGCACATACCATTATTTTGTAGAGTAGA
Source organism: Nerophis lumbriciformis (assembly GCF_033978685.3). Taxonomy (NCBI): domain Eukaryota; kingdom Metazoa; phylum Chordata; class Actinopteri; order Syngnathiformes; family Syngnathidae; genus Nerophis; species Nerophis lumbriciformis. The sequence continues at coordinate 35,476,935 of NC_084576.2, forward strand.
AAAGGCTTGATCAAGTGAAATGACAAACAGAGAACAATGAGAAACACTCACCTTATAGCAGAAAAGTACAAGATTTAATTTTGTAGTGTGGAATGTTAGAAACATTTAGTCCAGTGAAAATACTCAAAGAGCAATGGTAGGCATGAGAAACACTCACCTTGTGACAAATTTACAAGTGGAATGTTAATTTGTGTTTTGGCGACACCTAGTGGTCATGACTAAAAATGAAGCATGTCTTTACAGCAAGTTGTACATGCTCAAGTCAAATAGAAGGAATATTTGGATGATGTGATCAGGCCATGGAGCTCTGCAGGACTACTTGTATTGGATCTTATATCTGACATTTTAGATACAATCATTTGGGTTTTTTCTGCTAATATTGGAGCAACACCCAATGTTACATGGGGACACTCCTCTTGGTGACATCCTTTACTTCTGGTGGACGTGGTGGTGCCTTATTGATGTTACTATTTAGTTCAATGCCTTTAGCATCAGGGTGTCAAATATATGAAAAAGGTGAAGTGAGGATCAATCTTACTCTTCATGGCAGCTGATGGTCGTGGCTGGAAGCCACCAGTTGGGAGGCCAATGGTGCTCATCCTCTGAACCAAGTTGGCCACAGTCCCTGAAGATTTATCTCTCTTCACAGGCTGCTGGGGTTCTTCTTTGGGTTCATGTTTTGCTTCCTTGGCCTCCTTCTTTACTTCCTTAGACAACAGAAGTGAGAACAATTTTAAATAAGAACTTTGCCTTGATTTGTTTAGTAATTTGATTTCAAATGTAAAAATGTCTGCTGGAGCTAAACATTTTTTACAATATTGTACACAAAAACACTTTTGTACAAACATGACAACAAGTATTTGATCCACTACTCATTTTATAAAGTGTACCCCCTTACAAAGATATTACAAGTCCAGAATGGTAAGTTTGTTTAATTGAGTGAAACTAAATTGTCTCACTTTTTCATCCAATTTCAACCATTGCACCATCAAAACATTCCTTTCAGTCAGGACATTCAAGCTATTCTTGTTTATATACTAGAACAATTCCCAGTTTCCCAAAACACCTCTTCTCTATTTAAAAAGGTTACATACATACCTAAATCACAAGTGTCTCAAAGGGCTGCACAAGCCACAACAACATCTTTGGTTCAGATCCCACACACATTCACTTATATATCTCATATTCCACATTTTCCAGGAAATTCTCATGAAAATGAAAGGGGATTGTGGAAGTTGAAAAACTCCCACATTTTGAAGCGTTCCATTATCCACACTCCACTTACACTGGACATACAATATTATAGTAACAGAAGATAAACATACTACAACAATAAAAACAAATAAAGGAAATACAAGCAGAAACATACAAATCAAATCAATACAAATTGTACAAAAAACTCTCTAGAATATTGAATGTCCATCCAGCATGCAGGTCTGGCTCACCAATGGTTCCACAGACCGAAAATATGACAGAACTGCGAGTCGGGTTGTTTCCATACACAAAACTATGAGAAGTGGACAGATGTTTTCAAATGTATTTACAGAGAAACATACAGTGTTAAGGTGTACAAACCCCGTTTCCATATGAGTTGGGAAATTGTGTTAGATGTAAATATAAACGCAATACAATGATTTGCAAATCCTTTTCAAGCCATATTCAGTTGAATATGCTACAAAGACAACATATTTGATGTTCAAACTCATAAACATTTTTTTTTGCAAATAATCATTAACTTTAGAATTTGACACCAGCAACACGTGACAAAGAAGTTGGGAAAGTTGGCAATAAATACTGATAAAGTTGAGGAATGCTCATCAAACACTTATTTGGAACATCCCACAGGTGTGCAGGCTAATTGGGAACAGGTGGGTGCCATGATTGGGTATAAAAGTAGATTCCATGAAATGCTCAGTCATTCACAAACAAGGATGGGGCGAGGGTCACCACTTTGTCAACAAATGCGTGAGCAAATTGTTGAACAGTTTAAGAAAAACCTCTCTCAACCAGCTATTGCAAGGAATTTAAGGATTTCACCATCTACGCTCCGTAATATCATCAAAGGGTTCAGAGAATCTGGAGAAATCACTGCACGTAAGCAGCTAAGCCCGTGACCTTCCATCCCTCAGGTTGTACTGCATCAAAAAGCGACATCAGTGTGTAAAGGATATCACCACATGGGCTCAGGAACACTTCAGAAACCCACTGTCAGTAACTACAGTTACCTACAGGACCAAAGAGGAAAAGAACCATCCGGATTGTTATAGGCGCAAAGTTAAAAAGCCAGCATGTGTGATGGTATGGGGGTGTATTAGTGCCCAAGACATGGGTAACTTACACATCTGTGAAGGCACCATTAATGCTGAAAGGTACATACAGGTTTTGGAGCAACATATGTTGCCAGCCAAGCAACGTTACCATGGACGCCCCTGCTTATTTCAGCAAGACATTGCCAAGCCACGTGCTACATCAACGTGGCTTCATAGTAAAAGAGTGCGGGTACTAGACTGGCCTGCCTGTAGTCCAGACCTGTCCCCCATTGAAAATGTGTGGCACATTATGAAGCCTAAAATAGCACAACGGAGACCCCCGGACTGTTGAACAACTTAAGCTGTACATCAAGCAAGAATGGGAAAGAATTCCACCTGAGAAGCTTCAAAAATGTGTCTCCTCAGTTCCCAAACCTTTACTGAGTGTTGTTAAAAGGAAAGGCCATGTAACACAGTGGTGAACATGCCCTTTCCCAACTACTTTGGCACGTGTTGCAGCCGTGAAATTCTAAGTTAATTATTATTTTCCCAAAAAAAATAAAGTTTATGAGTTTGAACATCAAATATGTTGTCTTTGTAGTGCATTCAACTGAATATGGCTTGAAAAGGATTTGCAAATCATTGTATTCCGTTTATATTTACATCTAACACAATTTCCCAACTCATATGGAAACGGGGTTTGTATTTACAATAATAATAATATTAATAATAATTTGGGGGCGGTATGGCGTAGTGGGTAGAGCAGCCGGGCCAGAAACCTGAGGGTTGCAGGTTCGCTCCCCGCCTCTTACCATCCAATTCGCTGCCGTTGTGTCCTTGGGCTGGACACTTCACCCTTGCCCCCGGTGCCGCTCACACCGGTGAATGAATGATGAATGAAGGAGTTGTAAAAATTAATGATGGGTTCTCACTTCTCTGTGAAGCGATTTGAGTGCCTAGAAAAGTGCTATATAAATCTAACCCATTATTATTATTATTATTATTTACAGAGAAATATACAGTGTTAAGGTGTATTTACAGAGACATATACAGTGTTAAGGTGTATTTACAGAGAAATATACAGTGTTAAGGTGTATTTACAGAGACATATACAGTGTTAAGGTGTATTTACAGAGACATATACAGTGTTATGGTGTATTTACAGAGACATATACAGTGTTAAGGTGTATTTACAGAGAAATATACAGTGTTAAGGTGTATTTACAGAGACATATACAGTGTTAAGGTGTATTTACAGAGACATATACAGTGTTAAGGTGTATTTACAGAGACATATACAGTGTTAAGGTGTATTTACAGAGACATATACAGTGTTAAGGTGTATTTACAGAGACATATACAGTGTTAAGGTGTATTTACAGAGACATATACAGTGTTAAGGTGTATTTACAGAGACATATACAGTGTTAAGGTGTATTTACAGAGACATATACAGTGTTAAGGTGTATTTACAGAGACATATACAGTGTTAAGGTGTATTTACAGAGACATATACAGTGTTAAGGTGTATTTACAGAGACATATACAGTGTTATGGTGTATTTACAGAGACATATAGTGTTATGGTGTATTTACAGAGACATATACAGTGTTATGGTGTATTTACAGAGACATATACAGTGTTAAGGTGTATTTACAGAGACATATACAGTGTTATGGTGTATTTACAGAGACATATACAGTGTTAAGGTGTATTTACAGAGACATATACAGTGTTATGGTGTATTTACAGAGACATATACAGTGTTAAGGTGTATTTACAGAGAAATATACAGTGTTAAGACAAAATTTGAATCGCCGACTGGAGCTGCTGACTGGTACTTGGCAAATGTGTTGTCTAAGGATCAATATGAAATAAATAATATAAAATAAAACATTTTTGATCAAAGGGTTAATAACTATGCTCTCTCTGTATGTTAACTGTTCTCTAATGTACTTGGAAAAACAAGCAATTTTGGTGGAACAAACGGGAGTTTGGCCATGACTGTACTTACCTGCATATATATTAGCAGGTATATATGCACCCCTTTATAGATATGCAACACATACAAAATAAACTATAAACCTTGTAAATTATAGTATAATACATCATAGTTGTTTGTTTTTTAATAATAACTCAAACATTTTCCAAACCATGACCTCATGGCGAGGTATGTGGTGAACCATGAAGATGCTGTAGCAATACTTCTTTAATACACACTCTTTCATCTTCTATCTTTTGTGATGTCACTGACTGCTGATAGAGAGGCAGGAGTGTGACATTTGATTCCAGGGTAAAAACAGCAACTTAAATACCTCCTTCTGCACTGTGTTTCCTCATGTACAGTTATTGGAAAGTAGAAAGAAGCCAAGATGCATGTGTTGTTGTGGTAATGTTTGACATATCATTTGGCAGAAGGACCAGCATGATTCTATTGCTAAGTCCCCTGAGCAAAGAAAAACATTTCCTATTGTCTGTTAGTAAAAAGGAATGTCTTTATTTTAAACAATATACTATGATCCCCCGGGTGATTCCCTTGTCCTACTGAGGACTTCAACGCTCATGTTGGCAACGACAGTGAAACCTGGAGAGGCGTGATTGGGAAGAATGGCCACCTGGATCTGAACCCGAGTGGTGTTTTGTTATTGGACTTGTGTGCTCGTCACAGATTGTCCATAACAAACACCATGTTCAAACATAAGGGTGTCCATAGAGTATGGGGTATCGGACTGTCCGATTGTGGCGGTCCGCTCCCTGTATGATCAGTGTCAGAGCTTGGTCCGCATTGCCGGCAGTAAGTCGGACACGTTTCCAGTGAGGGTTGGACTCCGCCAAGGCTGTCCTTTGTCGGTTTGGTGGCTGCACGATTAGGTCTCTGCTTTTTGGCCAGGATCTTCAGCTCTCACTGGATCGGTTTGCAGCCGAGTGTGAAGCGACTGGGATGAGAATCAGCACCTCCAAGCCCGAGTCCACGGTTCTTGCCCGGAAAAGGGTGGAGTGCCATCGGGTTGGGGAGGAGACCCTGCCCCAAGTGGAGGAGTTCAAGTACCTTGGAGTCTTGTTCACGAGTGAGGGAAGAGTGGATTGTGAGTGAAGAAGAAGCTGAGCCGGAAGGCAAAGCTCTCAATTTACCGGTCGATCTAAGTTCCCATCCTCACCTATGGTCATGAGCTTTGGGTTGTGACCAAAAGGACAAGATCACGGGTCCAAGCGGCTGAAATGAGTTTTCTCCACTGGGTGGCGGTGCTCTTCCTGAGGGATAGGGTGAGAAGCTCTGCCATCCGGGAGGAACTCAAAGTAAATCCGCTGCTCCTCCACATGGAGAGGAGCCAGATGAGGTGGTTCGGGCATCTGGTCAGGATGCCACCCGAACGACTCCCTAGGGAGGTGTTTTGGGCACGTCCGACCGGTAGGAGGCCACAAAGAAGACCCAGGACACGTTGGGAAGACTATGTCTCCCGGCTGGCCTGGGAACGCCTCGGGATCCCCCGGGAGGAGCTGGACGAAGTGGCTGGGGAGAGGGAAGTCTGGGCTTCCCTGCTTAGGCTGCTGCCCCTGCGACACAACCTCGGATAAGCGGAAGAAGATGCAAGGATGGATGGACTATGATCTCCTTCACCTGAATTAAGGCCGGAAAATATGAAATATCTGAAATCTGACAACTTTGGCCAAGGAAGGTGACATTGGCAACTTGCCTTTGGCACATGTGAACACACCTATTTACTGGATGTATGCTTGAGATAATGCACTACACCTGCTATTCTGTTTGAGCAGGTCTCCACTCCCACCTTTGCAATCGGGCCCATGGAACGTCCCAGAGATAGTATTCTCTGACAATAATCTTTAATTATTCAAAATGTGCAAGTGGTTGAAGAAGTGGTGCAATTGTGCTAGCCATTGACCATGACTACTACGCCTGGTGGAATGTGCGTAGAATTACTATATCAGGACTATTCAGACAGCCTTTCCCAACTATGATTATTCAAAAAACAAAACAGAAAGGTGAAGTGTGTGGTATAAAACCACACAACTTGCCCACTGAATAACAGTGGGTACGGACAGTAGTCAGACCCCTTTAAATTTTCCATTCTTTGTTTCATTGCAGCAGTTATCTAAAGTCACAAAAAGTTTGCAAACAATTCTACATTTCAGTTATTTTCTGTCAAGATGGAGTTTCCTCTCGGGTTGTTAATGATAAACCGATGCGACCGAATATCACACAATTAATCTCCTTTTGGACTTTGTGTGATTTCTTCTGGGGGCTAAAATATATTATATTACTATAATTTGTTTTCATGTAAAAAAAACAAAACTAAAACATATTTTCAAGATGTGGCGGTAATAAAAATGCAGTTAAATTAAGTGGAAACCCTGTAATATATTTGTTTATGTATATGTGTACCGTATTTTCAGACCATAGGGAGCACCGGATTATAAGGCGCACTGCCGATGAGCGGGTCTATTCAGGTCTATTTTCATACAAAAGGCGCACCGGATTATAGGGCGCATTAAAAGAGTCATATTTTTATGATTATTTTCTGAAAGTAAAAGACTTCCTTATGGTCTACATAACATGTAATGGTGGTTCTTTGCTCAAAATGTTGCATCCATGATGTTTTACACATCACCTTCAAGTCACTTTCTGACAGTCTGGGCACTGTGAGGATCATGTTTTTTGATTTCTCCAGTGCCTTTAACACCATTCAGCCAATTCTGATGAGTGACAAGTTGCTTAGGATGGGTGTCAGTTCATCCATTGTCTCCTGGATCACTGATTACTTGTCTGACAGGCCCCAGTTTGTGCGTAGGGGAGCTCCCTGTCGGATACTGTGGTCAGTGGTGTAGGTGCTCCACAGGGGACCGTCCTGTCCCCTTTCCTGTTCACCCTGTACACCTCAGACTTCAAGTATAGTTCCAGGTCCTGCCACCTGCAGAAATACTCTGACGACTCTGCTGTGGTCGGGTGTATCAGAGAGGGACGGGAATTGGAGTACAGGACACTGATCGCTGACTTTGTGGAGTGGTCTCAGGCGAACTATCTGGTCCTTAATGTGGACAAGACCAAGGAGCTGGTCATCGACTTCATGAAGAGAGTGACCCCGGTGGAGCCCATCAAGATCCAGGGCCGGGAGGTGGCAGTAGTGGAGCAGTACAAGTACCTGGGAGTCCACTTGAACAGCAGACTGGACTGGAAGGACAACTGCAAAGCTGTTTACAAGAAGGGCATGAGCAGACTCTTTTTCCTGAGGAAGCTTAGGTCCTTTAATGTGTGCAGCAAGCTGTTGGAGATATTTTATCAGTCTGTTGTGGCCAGTGCCCTGTACTTTGCAGTGGTTTGTTGGGGGAGCAGCACCAGCAAAATGGACTCAAACCGGATTGATAAACTGATCCGAAAAGCCGGCCAAACTATTGGCACGCAGTTGGAGGCGTTTGTGTCAGTGAGGGACAGGAGGACACTGGACAAACTGCTGGCCATCATGGACAATCCTGCCCACCCACTCCACCTGACAATTAAGGGACAGCGGAGTTCATACTCCAACAGGCTCCTTCAACTTCCTTCCTGCACTGTGCCATTCAACAACTCCTTCATTCCATACTTCATCCAGCTGTATAATCACTCGCCATACAGCAATAGATGACATCTGCCTATTACCTGACATGTTAGCTACTTCTCTTTCTTTATAATGTTTTTAATGTCTATTTTCTATTTCCTGCTGGATCTACTCTCTATTGTATGCTGCTGCTGTCACATATACTGTATATACTGTAATATTGTACATGGTCATTGGTATACAGGTAAAAGCCAGTAAATTAAGAATATTTTGAAAAACTTGATTTATTTCAGTAATTGCATTCAAAAGGTGTAACTTGTACATTATATTTATTCATTGCACACAGACTGATGCATTCAAATGTTTATTTCATTTAATTTTGATGATTTGAAGTGGCAACAAATGAAAATCCAAAATTCCGTGTGTCACAAAATTAGAATATTACTTAAGGCTAATACAAAAAAGGGATTTTTAGAAATGTTGGCCAACTGAAAAGTATGAAAATGAAAAATATGAGCATGTACAATACTCAATACTTGGTTGGAGCTCCTTTTGCCTCAATTACTGCGTTAATGCGGCGTGGCATGGAGTCGATGAGTTTCTGGCACTGCTCAGGTGTTATGAGAGCCCAGGTTGCTCTGATAGTGGCCTTCAACTCTTCTGCGTTTTTGGGTCTGGCATTCTGCATCTTCCTTTTCACAATACCCCACAGATTTTCTATGGGGCTAAGGTCAGGGGAGTTGGCAGGCCAATTTAGAACAGAAATACCATGGTCCGTAAACCAGGCACGGGTAGATTTTGCGCTGTGTGCAGGCGCCAAGTCCTGCTGGAACTTGAAATCTCCATCTCCATAGAGCAGGTCAGCAGCAGGAAGCATGAAGTGCTCTAAAACTTGCTGGTAGACGGCTGCGTTGACCCTGGATCTCAGCAAACAGAGTGGACCGACACCAGCAGATGACATGGCACCCCAAACCATCACTGATGGTGGAAACTTTACACTAGACTTCAGGCAACGTGGATCCTGTGCCTCTCCTGTCTTCCTCCAGACTCTGGGACCTCGATTTCCAAAGGAAATGCAAAATATGCATGGTTGGGTGATGGTTTGGGGTGCCATGTCATCTGCTGGTGTCGGTCCACTCTGTTTCCTGAGATCCAGGGTCAACGCAGCCGTCTACCAGCAAGTTTTAGAGCACTTCATGCTTCCTGCTGCTGACCTGCTCTATGGAGATGGAGATTTCAAGTTCCAACAGGACTTGGCGCCTGCACACAGCGCAAAATCTACCCGTGCCTGGTTTACGGACCATGGTATTTCTGTTCTAAATTGGCCCGCCAACTCCCCTGACCTTAGCCCCATAGAAAATCTGTGGGGTATTGTGAAAAGGAAGATGCAGAATGCCAGACCCAAAAACGCAGAAGAGTTGAAGGCCACTATCAGAGCAACCTGGGCTCTCATAACACCTGAGCAGTGCCAGAAACTCATCGACTCCATGCCACGCCGCATTAACGCAGTAATTGAGGCAAAAGGAGCTCCAACCAAGTATTGAGTATTGTACATGCTCATATTTTTCATTTTCATACTTTTCAGTTGGCCAACATTTCTAAAAATCCCTTTTTTGTATTAGCCTTAAGTAATATTCTAATTTTGTGACACACGGAATTTTGGATTTTCATTTGTTGCCACTTCAAATCATCAAAATTAAATGAAATAAACATTTGAATGCATCAGTCTGTGTGCAATGAATAAATATAATGTACAAGTTACACCTTTTGAATGCAATTACTGAAATAAATCAAGTTTTTCAAAATATTCTAATTTACTGGCTTTTACCTGTATATTGTATATATGTTATTGACATAATATAATATATCTGTATATATATTATTCTGTACACATATGTATATATTCGTATATAAGTTAGATTTTTTACCGCTATATTAGTCTATTTATACCTGCATTGTCCTTTCTATCCTTACACTTTCCATCATTGTAACTGAGCTACTGTGTTGAACAATTTCCCTTGTGGATCATTAAAGTTTGTCTAAGTCTAAGTCATCCGTAGCTCACTAGTGCAACAACAACACCTGAAATGTGTCCCGTGATCGGAACTCTCTAATAACTAAAGTGCCTTGGGTGAATAATGTCAACTCACTACAGTTTTTAGTGCTTTGATAGCTAGTCTACTGACAGATATAAGTAAGAACTTTACACTACTTTATATTAGAAATGGCAGCAGTGGAGGATGAATGTCACATAACAAGAAGATAGAGAAAAAGAAGAAGTTAATTGACTACAGAATCGTCACGTACTACAAAGGCGGATGCCCGCAAATTTTCAGGACTTATGCAGATCCCAAATACAGATCAGCAGGTACCAAAAGGTAAGGATAAGGTAAGCCGGATTGTAGTCAACTGGAGGCGTGTCTGAATGAAATTAAACAATGGATGTCCGCTAACTTCTTGCAACTCAACGCCAAGAAAACGGAAATGCTGAAAATGCAGATTATCGGTCCTGCTAGACACTGACATTTATTTAATAATACCACCTTAACATTTGACAACCAAACAATTACACAAGGCGACTCGGTAAAGAATCTGGGTATTATCTTCCACCCAACTCTCTCCTTTGAGTCACACATTAAGAGTGTTACTAAAACGGCCTTCTTTCATCTCCGTAATATCGCTAAAATGCGTTCTATTTTATCCACTAGCGACACTGAGATCATTATTCATGCGTTCGTTACGTCTCGTCTCGATTACTTAACGTGTTATTTTCGGGTCTCCCTATGTCTAGCATTAAAAGACTACAATTGGTACAAAATGCGGCTGCTAGACTTTTGACAAGAACAAGAAAGTTTGATCAAATTACGCCTATACTGGCTCACCTGCACTGGCTTCCTGTGCACTTAAGATGTGACTTTAAGGTTTTACTACTTACGTATAAAATACTACACGGTCTAGCTCCGTCCTATCTTGTGGATTGTATTGTACCATATGTCCCGGCAAGAAATCTGCGTTCAAAGAACTCCGGCTTATTAGTGATTCCCAGAGCCCAAAAAAAGTCTGCGGGCTATAGAGCGTTTTCTATTGGGGCTCCAGTACTATGGAATGCCCTCCCGGTAACAATTAGAGATGCTACCTCAGTAGAAGCATTTAAGTCCCATCTTAAAACTAATTTGTATACTCTAGCTTTTAAATAGCCCCCCTTTTTTGGACCAGTTGATCTGCCATTTCTTTTCCTTTCTCCTCTGCTCCCCCCTCTCCCTTGTGGAGGGGGAGACACACAGGTCCGGTGGCCATGGATGAAGTGCTGGCTGTCCAGAGTCGGGACCAGGGGTGGACCGCTCGCCTGTGCATCGGTTGGGAACATCTCTGCACTGCTGACCCGTCTCCGCTCGGGATGGTTTCCTGCTGGCCCCACTATGGACTGGACTCTTACTATTATGTTGGATCCACTATGGACTGGACTCTCACAATATTATATCAGACCCACTCGACATCCATTGCATTCGGTCTCCCCTAGAGGGGGAAGGGGGGGTTACCCACATATGCGGTCCTCTCCAAGGTTTCTCATAGTCATTCACATCGATGTCCCACTGGGGTGAGTTTTTCCTTGCCCTTATGTGGGCTCTGTACTGAGGATGTCGTGGCTTGCGCAGCCCTTTGAGACACTTGTGATTTAGGGCTATATAAATAAACATTGATTGATTGAAGAAAAGTTGCTTTTGCGTAATATTGCAAAACAAAACGCCAGATGATATGTCTGCTAATAGGTGCCATTTTGCGGTTCTTATACACACACCATAATAATACTCGAATGTTTATTAATGACTACCATCTACTGGTCACACTTATTAAACCATGTACCAAATAAAATAGCTTCGAGGTCAGTAAGCACAACCAGTATTATGCCATACATTAGGACCCTCCGGGTTATAAGGCGCACTGTCGATTTTAGAGAAAATGAAAGGATTTTAACTGTGAGTTATGTAATGTGTCTTCAGTGGCACTGTAAATCACTCCATTAACCAGAAATGTTACACGCATGAACAACAGCAAAAGCAAAAACAAACATTTACATAAAATCATACGCTCCACAGTAGAAGATACATGTCAACTAATCCTGGTCAGTCAAAGCAGAGAAGTTTAGAACTTTTCATTCCAAGGCGTGTCTCATGACGTTTAGCAATCCATGAAGTACAAGTGCCAGTGGCTGAGGTTAGACCAAAGTTCAAGCACCAGCACTGCTCTTCAGCAGATTAACAAGCCAAGCACAGTGACAAACCCAGTCTCCTGAGAAGATTACCCATCTTACTATCATTAAGGATTTACAGCTTTCAAAAAAGCAGCAAACTGAACCGTCAGGAGATTATTTACTGTACTTTTACAGCCACTACGTTTCCATGCACTAAATTAGTCACATTTTTTGTATTTACACACCTATATGTGAAGTCCCAGTATCTATTGGTCATAAGCTATGCGCCTTATTTCCTTTTGGCGCGCATTATTGTATTGCCAGAAAATGTCCCCCTACATCTTCCTCAATTGATGTACTAGCATTTATTTGGGCAGAAATATCACAGATTACATTACAAAACAGTAGTTAGACTGTATGTGACCCCGCAGCTCTATTTTGTGAAGCCGGAAGTGCGTGGTAGGTTTGAGAAGCTGTCTTGTTTGACATGTTTTGAACAATTGTATAAAGAAGTGACTCTAGACTTCCTGCCCACCACGTTGCCTTTCTGCTGAGCTGTTATTCCATCTTACTAGACCAGTAACAATGGACATTTGATGTTTTCAATATGGACACTCCAGCAGACTAATGCTACAGTGGTGACGTCTCACTTTGATCGAAGATGAAAATAGCCTTGTCTTCTCGGGCCATGGCTTTGGACCTGGGCTTTCTGGAATGTACACTTTATTTTACCATTGCTGCTTGCTATTTTCTAGCTTGTGGCACATCAGTGACTAAACACAGCGCCATTTTGCCATGCTACGGAATGGCCCAAGGGCCAGAAAAAATGTGTGCGTGTTAATTCAATACTGTAGAGTTGACCAATGTTGTCAAAATTACAAGGCTAAGGCCTTGTATAAATTGAGGCCCCGCCTCCCGCAAACTGACCAAGCAAGTCCAATACAAGAGAGCTCACTCCATTCATTTTATTCCCGCTATTCCTGCCCAATCACGGACTGAGTTGATTTCAATTTGTTTCAATGTTGTTTTGAGGTAGAAGCTCAGTCCTAGAACCAATTGAGTTGGTAGGTTAAATGGTAAATGGGTTATACTTGTATAGCGCTTTTCTACCTTCAAGGTACTCAAAGCGCTTTGACACTATTTCCACATTCATCCATTCACACACACATACACACACTGATGGCGGGAGTTGCCATGCAAGGCCCTAACCACGACCCATCAGGAGCAAGGGTGAAGTGTCTTGCTCAAGGACACAACGGACGTGACAAGGTTGGTAGAAGGTGGGGATTGAACCAGGAACCCTCAGGTTGCTAGCAGGGCTACTCTCCCAACCGGTGGTTGAGGTCTGGAAAACTAAATCTCAGATGCAGAGGCAACTGATGGCTTCCTACATGAGCATATTAGTCTCCATGTTTAGCACAGATCCACATGAGCATATTAGTCTACATGTTTAGCACAGATCCACATGAGCATATTAGTCTACATGTTTAGCACAGATCCAAGCGTAGTGAAAAAGAAAATTGCATTTATATGGTCAACTTTTTTTAACATGCTTTCACTCACCTTAACAAAGTTGTCAGGAAAGAGTCCGTGTTTACCGTTGAGATCTCCCTCCATCCAGCCATCCTCCTCGATGCAGCGGACATTCTTTATGATGTCACCAGGTCGCAAGGTCAGCTCATCTTCATGGAGCGCTTCGTATTCAAACTCCACCACAACCTCTGTTCCAGACGCAGGATGAAAAAGAAAAAGAAAGAAGAAGCAGAGAAAGAAGGGAAGAAAGACAAAAAGGATGTTGAAAAAAAAAACTACATCCACAGAGAATATGGTGATTTGGGCTTCAGTTCAATACTTCTGCCATCACACAAATCAAATGATGCACCCTCTATGCAGCTTGTTAGCTTTACAACTGTTGCACACATTAAATGATGCACCCTCTATGCAGCTTGTTAGCTTTACAACTGTTGCACACATTAAATGATGCACCCTCTACGCAGCTTGTTAGGAGACAACTGTTGCACACATTAAATGATGCACCCTCTATGCAGCTTGTTAGGAGACAACTGTTGCACACATTAAATGATGCACTCTCTATGCAGCTTGTTAGGAGACAACTGTTGTACACATTAAATGATGCACTCTCTATGCAGCTTGTTAGGAGACAACTGTTGTACACATTAAATGATGCACTCTCTATGCAGCTTGTTAGGAGACAACTGTTGCACACATTAAATGATGCACTCTCTATGCAGCTTGTTAGGAGACAACTGTTGTACACATTAAATGATGCACCCTCTATGCAGCTTGTTAGGAGACAACTGTTGCACACATTAAATGATGCACCCTCTATGCAGCTTGTTAGGAGACAACTGTTGCACACATTAAATGATGCACTCTCTATGCAGCTTGTTAGGAGACAACTGTTGTACACATTAAATGATGCACCCTCTATGCAGCTTGTTAGGAGACAACTGTTGCACACATTAAATGATGCACCCTCTATGCAGCTTGTTAAGAGACAACTGTTGCACACATTAAATGATGCACCCTCTATGCAGCTTGTTAAGAGACAACTGTTGCACACATTAAATGATGCACCCTCTATGCAGCTTGTTAGGAGACAACTGTTGTACACATTAAATGATGCACCCTCTATGCAGCTTGTTAGGAGACAACTGTTGTACACATTAAATGATGCACCCTCTATGCAGCTTGTTAGGAGACAACTGTTGCACACATTAAATGATGCACCCTCTATGCAGCTTGTTAGGAGACAACTGTTGTACACATTAAATGATGCACCCTCTATGCAGCTTGTTAGGAGACAACAGTAGCTTTACAACTGTTGCACACATTAAATGATGCACACTCTGTGCAGCTTGTTCAGACACAACTGTTGCACACATTAAATGATGCACCCTCTATGCAGCTTGTTAAGAGACAGCAGTAGCTTTCCAACTGTTGCACACATAAAATGCTGCACCCTCTGTACAGCTTGTTAGGAGACAGCAGTAGCATCACATTTTTGATGAACAAATCCTAGTAGGGCACTACTTGGGCATCTCCTGAGATACAATATTTATCGCAATTATTGAATTATTTCATTAAATATGTGTGTCAAGTTGTTTTATGCAAACCAATACTTAACATGATTTGTGGAATTGTTCAAGTTTCATGCATAGATGCACATAACAGTATTGAAAAGCCTTGAAAATAATACAAGAATAGTAAAGTATAATATTTACTCTTCTTTAAAACAAACATTTAGCAATGCTCAAATCCTCAGTTAATAACAAAAAGACAAAAGAACAAAATCTAAAATAAAGTCCCCGGTTTAAACATCAGCAGCAAGTTGAAAACAATGAACTTTGAACAATAATGTTTGTAGAAGAGCAAGGTGTGAAGTGCATGATGCTGTGTGGCAGGTGACAACATTGTTTCAGTGTTTCCTGACTGGGAAGTTCCTACACCCAGGTCATTGTTTCTTTTTGAAGTGTCTCCATCTGTCTGCCATTGTTGACGTGTTACAATCACCACACTGCTGTCATCAATGTGTTGTCCCCAGTTTACTACTTCATTAGCCACGTGTACATTGACAACATGTATTTCATTGGGATTACAATGTTACTGTGTACACGGACCCTGAAAAAAATGATCTGATTATTACGTGCATTTCATGCATCACACCTTAAATCAGAATATTTTACTTTGACATGCGCAGAAGCTAACAAACGGAAAGATGTGTTATTATTTATGCTTTGGCGTCATCTTTTGGATGAGTTCACTCACTGCAAGTATTGACTATTGTGTTTAACTTTGTAAAGCACTTTACGTTGCGTTTCTTTTATGTATGAAAAGCGCTTTATAAATAAATGATAAATGATAAATGGGTTGTACTTGTATAGCGCTTTTCTACCTTCAAGGTACTCAAAGCGCTTTGACACTACTTCCACATTTACCCATTCACACACACATTCACACACTGATGGAGGGAGCTGCCATGCAAGGCGCTACCAGCACCCATCAGGAGCAAGGGTGAAGTGTCTTGCTCAGGACACAACGGACATGACGAGGTTGGTACTAGGTGGGGATTGAACCAGGGACCCTCGGGTCGCGCACGGCCACTCTTCCACTGCGCCACGCCGTCCCTAAAATCGAGTCAATAAAGCTTGATTTGATTTGATGATTTGACTAAGCAGTGACGTCCACTGTAAACAAACATGGCTTTGTGTATTCTGCTTGTGTAACGTTACACGGTACTTATTTATCATTTTTTCCTTCTATTCACTACTTTTGTTTTACCGCTCTTTTTGAAATGGCGCTGTTCCGTGCTTGTTATGTTGTGATTATGTACGGATTGTGGCGCATCTATGTTACCACATTCTGTGTACGTGTTTGAAGCTAACAGTTAGCACTTGAATTAGCTGCAAAGTCATGAACAAAACAGCTTGTTAGGACGACAACTGGATCCCTTCTTTTATTGTTACATCCACACATGACACTCCAAACCATACATTTGTTTTTGCTGGAGTCGTTTGAAGCAACAAATTCTACAGCATCTGTACATGTTGAATGGCGAGAGACAACAGCAAGACAATGGCTTCATTCACTATTACATTTAATCCCACCTCTACCCCCATCAAACACATGCGCACTAACAATCATTCTAACCCAAATTTCTGAAGATGTGTTTTCATGTGCTCCAATCTCAATGACTATCGGCATCAACCACCTGTCTCGGTTAGAATGACATTTTGATCCAATGTGTGTGATTGGGTCAGAATGAAAGCATGCATGCTAACTTCATTTCACAACACATGTACACACCTGCTTGGCCAGAGACCTAGCATAAAAAATAGAAATCTATTGTTACCAATTAGGTCATTCCTGATAATAAGACCATGCTACTTTTGTGTTAAACAAGTACTTTGCAGGTAGTCGAAAAAAAGGTGCATTCAAATAAACTTAAAAGGACTTATCTTTTGTACTTTTAGTCGATTAAAATTACTGTAATTTTAGCTGATTAATATGTGATGTAATCTAGTTGACTAAAACTAAATGAAATTCCATCCATCCATTTTCTACCGCTTATTCCCTTCGGGGTCGCGGGGGGCGCTGGAGCCTATCTCAGCTACAATCGGGCGGAAGGCGGGGTACACCCTGGACAAGTCGCCACCTCATCGCAGCACAGATAGACAGACAACATTCACACTCACATTCACACACTAGGGCCAATTTAGTGTTGCCAATCAACTTATCCCCAGGTGCATGTCTTTGGAGGTGGGAGGAAGCCGGAGTACCCGGAGGGAACCCACGCAGTCACGGGGAGAACATGCAAACTCCACACAGAAAGATCCCGAGCCCGGGATTGAACCCAAGACTACTCAGGACCTTCGTATTGTGAGGCAGATGCACTAACCCCTCTCCCACCGTGCAGCCCCTAAATGAAATTAGATAACTTAAATGTTAATACTTTGTCAAAAAGACTAAAACTATATTACAAAATTATGTCAAAATCAACAATGAGGGGAAGTGCACTTTTTGGGTAATGTTGCATTACAACCATGATCATTATGAAAGACATGACATTCTAAATATTAAGTAAACGTAAATAAAAGTCCGCTTACAGAGGGGAGGCAATGGGAGCTCCACTATTTTGCCCATAAAATCCAATAAATACCCATTGAATTATTATACTCCATTTACATTTGGTGAGTGAAATATTAAGAAGAATGAGTGATATTGTTATTGTAAGTGCTAATGCAGACCAACTGTTTATAGCGGCGATGTGATCATTCCGTGTGTTTACATCATGGAGTGGTCTGCTGCTTCCTTGCTTCCCTGCTCCATGGAACTTTATTCTAGATCATAAATCATGCCTCTCACCTGGACATGAGACGTCTGGGTAAGTAATTAAAACAAGTTGGGACACTGACAGCCATTTCAAACCCGGAGTTGGCGAGAAAGACATGAAAAGCGATTGTTCTCCTGGTCCCCCACCCCGTTTCTTCACAAGAATTATGAGACATTTTTCATCTAAAAGGAAATATATTAACATCCAACAGTCGGCATCCTAATGACATCATACAGTAAGTGATGTTTTATTATGTTTAACGGCTCTCATAAAGTCTGCACTGAGCATAAATAAGTGATATTGAAATAATAGCAAACCCTGTGATGCATTGTTTTACATTAATGTGCCGCGTATGCTTAAAATGATCAAAATATATAAATAATATATGTTATTATAAATGTTACTACATAACATATATACTTACATCATGTATATAAAACCCTAATTGAAGTGATATTTAGGGGTTTTATAGCCAGAATTGAACGGCTTCCCTAGGCTCCATTGTAAGCTGACTTTTAATCACATTTATTTACTATTTAGAATGCAAAAAAAACATCAATCGTCATATCTCTCATAATGATTGTGAACAATAGGCAAAATTCCAAAAAAGGGCAATGTTGGATACCAAGTGGACAGCTCAGGCTTTTAGCTCGGTAGCTAGCACGCTGCGCTCTCATTCAAAGGGCCCAGGTTAGAGTCCCAGGCTGAATGGAATCAGGGGCTGAACCAGGCGGGAATTTTGGCGGAACTTGTTTCATGCCTCTGGACATCGAATTTAAAGCTTCTAATGCCATTCAAGGACCTCATTTTCGCAAAATCTATTTAGTGAGTTTTAATGCTTTTTAACCCCCCCGAACTACCCTATTAAATACCAATAGGTTTGTATGTTTATTAGTTTAAAAGACACCCGCAGTGGTAGTGGCATGTGGTGAGAACAGAGATACTATGTACACGTCTGTGCACTGGGTTGTATGCTCTACTTTCTGTTCTACTTTCATACCCTTTGTATGGATTTATTTATTTAATTACCATTAGGTTTGTATGTTTAATAGTTGAAATGACATCTGAACTGGCATGTGGTGAGAGCATAGATAATATGTACACAGGGTTGCTACAGCACTTGTATGGTCTACTGACAATGTTTCGTTTCTACTTTCATACCCTTTGTATGGATTTATTTTAGGAGCAAAATGCCAATGAAATGGTGGAAATGTGTACTTGCACGTGTGCTCCATGTTTATTTGTTTCTACTCTCACAATTCATGTGTGAGTGAAATGCTCCCACTGTACAGACCTACACAGCAAAAGGATAAAAGTCAGTCATTTGCTGTTTGTGTGATGCAGACTGACTCGCCAGGTAGGACATGTTTCTTTCTCCTTTGCACCAAACTTCTCCCTTCTGGTGCTTGGAGGTTTTCATTTCATTTTGTCCAACAATTGAGAAACCACATGTTTGAAGCCAGTGAAGTTGGTTTGGTATTTACTACATCTGTTTACTAGTACTATTCAAGTTTGCTGAGACACAACATTTAACCAATGAAGTTATTTTTCATATTAGCAAGCTGCCCCCTGTGTTGTCCACCAATATAGAATCGCCTAAAAATGACAAAAAATTTATTTTCACTGTCCAAGTGAGAGGTTGTATTTTTACAGCAGAGCAAAAGTGTATAGAATGCAGCCTACAATACAAGACATGTTGGACATGTTCAAACACGGCTGAAATATCCTCAGCCATTTGCCAAGTGAGGAAAGGCATACCTTCATGGAAGTAGAGTCTACAACATGGAGTGCTGTATAATATCCATATGATTGGTGACAATACTTCATATGATTTTCTAATGACAACACATGCCTTCTGGTCACGTGACGCACACACTAACAATTTGGAGTTGAGTAGAGTCAGCACGGTGGCACAAGGGTTAGTGCATGTGCTTACAATAGTTACAAGCATGTGCCTACAATAGTTACAAGGGTTAGTGCATGTGCCTACAATAGTTACAAGGGTTAGTGCATGTGCCTACAATAGGAAAATGGATGGCTGGATAGAGTTCATTGCAAAATATGTGGAAACTGTCAGCACACCGACCCCTAGTATACACTGTCCAGAAGTAAGACCCCAAGTATACCCTGTCCAGAAGTAAGACCCCTAGTATACACTGTCCAGAAGTAAGACCTCTAGTATACACTGTCCAGAAGTAAGACCCCTAGTATACACTGTCCAGAAGTAAGACCCCTAGTATACACTGTCCAGAAGTAAGACCCCTAGTATACACTGTCCAGAAGTAAGACCCCTAGTATACCCTGTCCAGAAGTAAGACCCCTAGTATACACTGTCCAGAAGTAAGACCCCTAGTATACACTGTCCAGAAGTAAGACCACTAGTATACACTGTCCAGAAGTAAGACCACTAGTATACACTGTCCAGAAGTAAGACCCCTAGTATACACTGTCCAGAAGTAAGACCCCTAGTATACACTGTCCAGAAGTAAGACCACTAGTATACACTGTCCAGAAGTAAGACCACTAGTATACACTGTCCAGAAGTAAGACCACTAGTATACACTGTCCAGAAGGAGGGCTGGCACTAAAAATACTTTTCATACTTTTTTAAATTGTTGTGACATTTTTATGTATAAAATATCCATCCATCCATCCATCTTCTTCCGCTTATCCGAGGTCGGGTCGCGGGGGCAGCAGCCTAAGCAGGGAAGCCCAGACTTCCCTCTCCCCAGCCACTTCGTCCAGCTCCTCCCGGGGGATCCCGAGGCGTTCCCAGGCCAGCTGGGAGACATAGTCTTCCCAAAATATGTTGAAAAAATAAATTATATACCTAATACATACATATACATATATATATACACATATATATATATATATATATATATATATATATATATATATATATATATATATATATATATATATATATATATATATATATATATGTTAGGGCTGCAACTAACGATTAATTTGATAATCGATTAATAATCGAATAAAAGAGACAAACTACATTTCTATCCTTTCCAGTATTTTATTGGAAAAAAAACAGCATACTGGCACCATACTTATTTTGATTATTGTTTCTCAGCTGCTTGTACATGTTGCAGTTTATAAATAAAGGTTTATAAAAAATAAAATAAAAATAAAAATAAAATGAAATAAAATAAAATTGCCTTTGCGCATGCGCATAGCATATATACAACAAATCGATGACTAAATTAATCGGCAACTATTTTTATAATCGACTTTAATCGATTAGTTGTTGCAGCCCTAATATATACTGTGTGTGTGTGTGTGTATATATATATATATATATATATATATATATATATATATATATATATATATATATATATATATATATATATTTTATTTATTTTTTTTTTATTTTTTTTTCAATATTTATTTAAGTTACATTTTTGCTTACAGAGATGAAAATCCATCTTGTTTTTGTTTTCTTATTTAGGATAATTAAAAGTTATTTACCTTCCAGGTACAGTAATGAGAAATTAAAGTTAATCCATATTCCACCGCTTATATTATTTTAAATGGTTACTTGCATTATTATTATCGTATATATTGTGATTACATTATTTAACATTATGATCACTGTATCAATCAATCAATCAATGTTTACTTATATAGCCCTAAATCATACTTGCCAACCTTGACACCTCCGATTTCGGGAGGTGTGGGGTGGGGGGGCGTGGTCGGGGTGGGGCGTGGGCGTGGTTGGGGGCGTGGCTAAGAGGGGAGGAGTATATTTACAGCTAGAATTCACCAAGTCAAGTATTTCATATAAATATACAGTATATATATATATATATATATATATATATTTATTTTACTATGCATGTATATATATATATATATATATATACTGTGTATATATATATATATATATATACATGCATAGTAAAATAAATATATATATATATATATATATATATATATATATATATATATATATAGCTAAAATTCACTGAAAGTGAAGTATTTTCTTATATATATATATATATATATATATATATATATATATATATATATATATATGTGTGGGGAAAAAAATCACAAGACTATTTCATCTCTGAAGATGAAATAGTCTTGTGATTTTTTTCCCCACACATACATATATTGCGCTCTACTACGGTATCGAGCACTATTTTTTTGGATAACCTTATTAAGACATATATATATATATATATATATATATATATATATATATATATATATATATATATACATATATCAAGAGGGACAGAGACAGTGCATGTGGATCACATGTTACCATGGAAAAAACATGGAGAGACTGGAATGTAATAGAGTGATCTATGTTTGTCTGTTGCCATCTCCTGGTGAATGTTGGCTATAGCGTACTGGGGTTACTTTTTGGTTGGCCAACGATTTACGTGGTGTTGCGCACCTGACGTCAAGTGTGTGAGTCTGTTCTGAAGTCTACAGTAAAGAGACGTACTTCATCCCCTCGCCTGTTTATTGCCTCCAACTCAATATATTACAACAACATTGCTCCATGCAGACCCTCCAGGTCCGCATGGAGCTGGAGGGGACTGGAGGGGGCGTGGCCTCCAGGTCCGCCTGAATTTCGGGAGATTTTCGGGAGAAAATGTGTCCCGGGAGGTTTTCGGGAGAAGCGCTGAATTTCGGGAGTCTCCCGGAAAATCCGGGAGGGTTGGCAAGTATGCCCTAAATCACGAGTGTCTCAAAGGGCTGCACAAGCCACAATAATTTGTATCATATATTTCTTCAGTTTAAGAGCATGATGTAGACACAAGCTCTAAGTCTGCATGCATCAAAACAAATGCTTCTTAAAGTAAATGAGCAGTAATGTACATTGTACTAATGTGTAGCACCTTGAGATATGAATATGTTGATTTTTTCACTCATCATTTTTGCATTTTTATGCATTTATATGTAAAAAAAAAATTGAATGGCAATTTGAAAGAAAAATCACAATTAGGTTTTTTCTCAAAATTGTGCAGCCCTAATGAACATATATTTGTTCTTATATTGTTTTGCTTTATTTGTCAATTGTTGCTACTTATTGTACACCATACCTTATATTATATAAAGGTACTAGAGGCTTCTTCCATCCTTTCACTGACTTTTTCTTTTTTTAAATGATCAGCAACAAATCTAGCATCTTTTTCTAGGGTTATTGGAGACCAGTGGCAGCTGCTGGTCTTTCAAGTAAAGAAAGCTCATTTTCAGCTACTATCTAAACACGAATACAGTCTCCAATAACAGATTAAAGACATAAAGATGTTCAACTTTACAAAGAGTTAAAAGGTTCTAAAATTCATCAACATGGAACAACGGAATGGAAGTTGAAAAATGCTGTAGTTTGTATTTCAAGATGGCTGATTTGCTCATTTTGCTGTCAATCAAAGGGATTCAGCCTCAGACAGATGATGTCATCAAAAGTCCAGCTCCTGAGCACACTTTACATTCACTTCCAGAGACATTCATTGTCAGCCCAGCATGTGTCCAATGATGATCTAACACTGTTTCATGCTTCCACAATGAAGTCACCTCAGCTGTCCTGAAAGTAGCTCATTCTCAGCAAAAATTGACGTTGACTTTCTGGCATATTTGAATACAAAAAGTACATATTTGACCACTTCTTTTATATTCTAGGGTCTTACGTCAATTGCCACTGTGCTCGTGTTTAGAGACGCTTTACTTCTGTTGCTCAATGTCTGCAACCAACAGCCCTGTGCTGCACCACTGTCCTCTTCATATGTGCAGTGTCACACATTCAAGTACATTCACATGGCAGACAAGCTACCTTTGCTCCAGACAAGTCTTCATATGTGCATATTGCACATGTGCTGTGCCACACATTCAAGTACATTCACATGGCAGACATGCTACCTTTGCTCCAGACAAGTCTTGCTGACGTCATCACAACATCAGCAGTGCTGTTTCAGTGATCAAAGTCTTGTTTTCTACATATATCCATTAATACAATATATTAAATGTGTTTTCACGTTAAAAAAACTAATTTTGCTATGCCACCATCAAACTGTGGAAGTAAGTCAATAAGATGCTGCGTTGCTGTTAGCAACAACACTCAAACAAAGAGTCACATCTCTTGTTGATTGACAAAAATGAAATAAATGCAATTACAGGGCAACATTCTGTTGTAGAACATAAAGAGTGTTAAGTGATATAGGGCATTTTCCACAAATAAAATATAACTTATGTGCCTCCAGATGAACTATGAAGTAAACAAACATAAATTCATTTAGTTGTCAAGTTCTTTCACCCTAAGGCATTTGTCTTTCAAACAGTTGACTCTTCATCAAACTTCTCATCAGTCCTGTGGCTTTGTGTTTGTAGCATTAATGCTAGCTCTCTGCTTAGCATGCTTCCTTAAACCTCCACCATGGTGAATTTTAAAGTGACTACTGGTAATCACATGTGTTGCCTTGAAGTTAAGTCTTTTTACCTGCAGAACAAGTTAAGCAAACTGCGAGTAAAATGTCTCCTTACATGATAAAGAAAGCCCGCATAAGTGAGGGCTGAGGTGTGTTGTCAGTAGGCAACATGCAGTATCATGCATGACAAATATGTTGCATTTGTCAGTAGGCAACATGCAGTATCATGCATTACAAATATGTTGCATTTGTCAGTAGGCAACATGCAGTATCATGCATTACAAATATGTTGCATTTGTCAGTAGGCAACATGCAGTATCATGCATGACAAATATGTTGCATTTGTCAGTAGGCAACATGCAGTATCATGCATTACAAATATGTTGCATTTGTCAGTAGTCAACATGCAGTATCATGCATTACAAATATGTTGCATTTGTCAGTAGTCAACATGCAGTATCATGCATTACAAATATGTTGCATTTGTCAGTAGGCAACATGCAGTATCATGCATGACAAATATGTTGCATTTGTCAGTAGGCAACATGCAGTATCATGCATGACAAATATGTTGCATTTGTCAGTAGGCAACATGCAGTATCATGCATTACAAATATGTTGCATTTGTCAGTAGTCAACATGCAGTATCATGCATTACAAATATGTTGCATTTGTCAGTAGTCAACATGCAGTATCATGCATTACAAATATGTTGCATTTGTCAGTAGGCAACATGCAGTATCATGCATGACAAATATGTTGCATTTGTCAGTAGGCAACATGCAGTATCATGCATGACAAATATGTTGCATTTGTCAGTAGGCAACATGCAGTATCATGCATGACAAATATGTTGCATTTGTCAGTAGGCAACATGCAGTATCCATCCATCCATTCATTTTCTACCGATTGTCCCTTTTTGGGGTCACGGGGGATGCTGGAGCCTATGTCCGCTGCATTCGGGCAGAAGGCGGGGTACACCCTGGACAAGTCGCCACCTCATCGCAGACATGCAGTATCATGCATGACAAATATTTGAGCATAACATAGGGGAGGGGATGTTTTGAGGATCCAAGCCACAACACAGACCAACGATAAACATTATGGTGCATCCTTACTCATGACTTCATTCCAGTGGTACATGCAAAAAGGGATGCTCAATGACATGACGTGAAGCAAGTCAGGTGTGTAACCTGTTTTGCAACATAGCAAAGTTCTTGAAGCACATGCACACACGCCCAAGCACTCAAATACACCTCAAGAGATGCGGAAGGAAGGTTTCATAACTCTTGCGTTATAAACAGGCCATGTTAGGAGTAATACACTATTAAGAGAACAAGATTTATGACAAACTAACTCGGCTGTGGACGGGGTTAATTCCTGCCGTCATTTTGTCAGTCTTGATCAGGCATGAACATGTGGAGCTTGTTGTTTGTTGCTAGGCTTTGATCATTCCAGCTTGCAATCACTAAACAAATGTTGCACGTACACGGTCCCATCATCTCATTGACTGATAGATTCAACTGATTTCTTAGCAAGAAAAATCATTTGTATTTATTTGCCCAGTTATTTTACCCCTTTGACAAACCTCCAAAAAGAAAATGTTTAACCCATGGCTGAGTCAAAAGCATAATAAATCACTGATATTTTTCCTTTTCAATACACTCCATTAGGTGTGGGAAATAATCCATGTTTTAATGCATCGCAATTCGGACATGGGGTGATCCTAAAATGGATTATTAAACGTCAATAATAGATTATGTAATTATTATATATAAAGTCAAATTTGGCTGACCGAAGCAGGCATCTTCGCCAAAAACTGCCAGCAGCTCCTTGATTTTAGGGCACTTATGCTCCAGGTTTGCACACATTTCCCTACATGTAATGGCAATTAATTCAACTCTTTCTTATTACAAATATACCGTAAGTGATGAATGCTTATTTAGTGAAATTAAAATAAATGTGAAACTGCATCAATATACATCAATTAAAGATGCGTCAATGGTCGAAACGTAGCTCCTGAATCGTAATGGAGTCGTGAAGTGCCCAAAGATTGCCACCTCTGGACTCCATAGTATTGATCTCAACCAAATAGTTGAGATACTACTTCATGGTTAAAAGGGTCATATTCTGCTCATTTCAGGAAATGTATATCTACTACTAGTAGTAACATTTTACTAGGGTTAACGGTTAGCCATTCATCCACCACATTTATCTGTAAATTGGCCTTGCAGAAGATCTTTATCTATCTACCATCGCTTTAAAAGATAGTCAATCGATTTTTATAGATACTAAAAAATGGCAGCCTTGATATAAACTGTTAAGCACTTTTAAATGATAGACGTAAACGTAGGAGTGTAACAAATGGTCGCTAGATCGGTATATATTCCTAAATTTCAAGTATATTGACCTTTGCTCTGCAAGTTTGCCTTCCGGAGGATAGATATCGCTCCAAGACTGCTTTAAAATGGAATTGATCGATTTGATCAATATTTGAAAAAGGAAAAAATTGGATTTAAGAGCGGCAGACTTTACATGAAGTTTAACACTTTTGAATGTAATGACGTTAAATGTTAAGTCTATTTGACAGGTATGTGACGTCATCAAAACAAAAATGGCAAATAGTTACGGTGGCTGAGAAAGGTCACAATAAACTCAAACGCCACACGACAATATCATTAAATACAACACAAAAACTTTCAGCTACAGCATGGTTGCAAAAGCCATAACTAATACAAACGACACAACACAATAATTTAAAGCCACAACACAACTTTAAACCACAAAAGACGCAACGGACAAAACAGAAGTAACAACGGAGCAAGTCACACCAACTTTCAGAACCCAACAACATGAAGTGTGACACACAACACGCACCTGGCAGCCAAGGAGAAGTTATTTCATCAGAAACAAATAAATATAAGAGACAATAGAAATTAGGAACAACACCAACCATCACCAGGGATGAGGGGGCACACCTGGGACCATGTCCTTTAGGTGGAGATCAGATACTGTATGGGGAACTTTATTTGGTTGTACGGTATACCGGGATTAATATGGCCCCATTCGTTATGGTTTACCTGACACATGAAACATGATCAATTGAGGGGTGCATTATCCACTTTAGCCGCTAGATGGCAGTTAAGTGTTGAACATCCTAAAATGTGTTTTGTGGCAATTCCAATTTTGACCACGGTTTCAGTTGATATATATAAAGTGGCGCTTTTCAGCATTTTCAGTACACTGAATTGCTAAAATAATGACCCCCCCCCCCCCTCCACCTCTCACACGAGATTCACCCAGGAATGGGGACATAGAAATTCCCTTCCCAACTGTATGTTGAAAAACAAAAGCCAAATTGACAGGCAAATCTAATGTTACAAATGAAAGCATAAAAGTGTTCCTCTTGTGAATACAACCCAAGTGTTGGTTGCACACTATTTAAATCAAATGTAAATGCCTTGGCCATTAATTGCTGTTTATTTGATTGTAATAACTGTAACTATCCATCCATCCATTTTCTACCGCTTATTCCCTTTGGGGTTGCGGGGGGCGCTGGAGCCTATCTCAGCTACAATCGGGGGGAAGGCGGTGTACACCCTGGACAAGTCACCACCTCATCGCAGGGCCAACACAGATAGACAGACAACATTCGCCCTCACATTCACACACTAGGGCCAATTTAGTGTTGTAACTGTAACTATTTCATACATAATTCCCTAACAAGAAATAAGAGGAATATAGTGCAGTGTCCACTATTTATTCCCCAGTCACACTGAAATTTAGGCTGAAAGGTGACTGAATCGTGAATAAAATAATAATATTGTCCCTGTATCGTATTAGCAACCTCAAATTATGATTTTAATGGAAGTGCTGTTCAAACACCCCTAAGAGTATTATTAAATAGCAGTCGATGACATGACTTCATGGATCTCATTCATTTAAATCATGGCCACAAACCTCATTGATCATGCTGTATTTAGTGAGCTAAGTAGTAAATCTTCATATACAACAAGTTTGACTATGTCATTGACATGTAGACCAGCAATTAAAAATAGTACTTAGTAGGGGTGCGACGGTACAGGTAACACACGATACGGTGCGTACTCCTAAAGTTTCACTTCATTTTGTATTGTTTTGTGTTTATGGAAAATAACTCTTTTTCCTATCAAAAAAATATATATTTTGCCAGTCAGCAAAAACTGCATTTTGCAGTAGACAAAGAATCACTGGTGTACAGAATATTATAAGAGAAAAGATCTTTTGATAGTAAAATTAATATCGATCTAGCCACTGTGGTATGGACTACTTGGTATCATTACTGTTGATATTTGTATCGATTTGTCCACCTTTGTTTACATTCAAGAGGTCTAGCTTGCGGTTAGCATATCCTGCTATGATGTGTAGTGTAGCATAATTAGCTATTTCCCGTCCTCCAGGAATGATACTTGTAAAACAGGTAGTGGACTAAGTTGCCCGCTTGCATGCATTATCACCATATAACATCAAATATATTGCCCAACCCTACTAAACCTCACACTCAAAGGCGTCATATCGTGATTTTTGTTCTACATTTAAAACACTTCCATGTGGTCTACGTAACATGCAATGGTGGTTCTTTGTTGAAAAATGTGCATAGAATTTTTTTTCAGACCTATTTTCAAGCCATTTATTGCACCCTTTCAAGACTGTTCATTTTGAGAGGTGTTAGATGCAAATGAAGCTCACCTCACCACACCCTCTCATTCTGATTGAGCATTCACCACCCAGTGTCATGTTGTGTTGCCTTCTTGCCTTCATTGTGCACTATGGATAATTGTTTGAGAGACTTTCACATCCCAGATGATGTAGCCAGATCAACAGGCACACCCTGGTTTATTGACGGCACTAAGGAAGGAGCACCAAATCATGCGGGCTGACGTACAGGTCTGGAACTGGCTCAGGTTAAACTTCTACCCAGTCCGTAACTTTCTAATGCTAGACCCTGGGTGTGTACATGTATATTGACAAGTACATCACCTAAATAAGTGCGCTCCACAGCTGCTTTGAGTTGTAAACAACAAAGGCTCAAGGCTATAAACTAAACTACGAGCTACATTGCAAACATAATAAAGGATTATATAACTTACTCATCCATTGTCAACACAGTAGGCACTGATCCAATTAAAAATATTGTTTAGGAAAATAATTATTTATTATGCAGCAAGACAGTGATGCGATTGTCTTACAGTGGAAGGCTAAGCTAGCTACACAACAATTTGAGCTAACATATCATTCACACATTTCTAACCTACTGTTATTTCTTACCATTTCATTGTCTCCTCCACTGCCATAAACAGTAGGCACCGAGCCCACCATTAAAAGCAGTTTATTGGAAAATCTATCTTCTTTGCACTGACTCGAAGCAACTTGTTCAAAGTTAAAGGCACATTGCCACGAATCATAACAGTTACAAGTAAGACGCTTTTAACTTCAGATGAGGCTGAAAGTTTGAATAGTGACTTGTGCGGAAGTGGGTCAATGATAACAGTGAATCCAGATCTGGTCCCCGCGGCTGCAGTTAGACACCGGTGTAATACACCATTAGGCATGTAACGGTAAACGGTATAATGATAAACCGCGATAAAATTCCAGACGGTTAATAATACCATCTAATTTTTTAATTACCGAAAACCGTCATTTATTAATGAATTTAAGGCAACACTACTGACTTCCTGAAAACGAAGTCAGGCGCATGCGTACTAGCGTTGTTTGGGTTGATAATCATGGCGAACTAACTACACGGACTTTGTTCCGGAGATTTCCCCTCGCAGTAAACAGAGCCAAGCGCTTGGTTTAATGTAATTTTCCCTGGCTTCCCGTCCTGCATTTAAGAACGCACTGCTGTGTTTAGATGGAGACAGGTGTGGACAATATTGTCCCCTCACTAAAAGTATACAGCCAAAGAGAAAACTATTTGACGTTGCTTTTATTTTCTCAATACAGCGTTCATCAGCTGCTGTGACTGAGAGTTAATGATGTGAGGAAACATGCAGCAGGTAATGTGTTGTGAACGTTGTCACAAATTGTTTATAAAGTCTTAAGTTTGTTACTTTCGTCCTTTATTTAACTGCAAGCTGTATCAGTGTTCAGATAACATCAATACTAGCTAAAATGTTTTGTCATTTCATCGAATTGAACGCAGGCTGTGACAATTATGTATTTGATGTGAGAGGTGCCACTCCTGTTTATTTCCTGTTGGCCAAACTGTTGTACTGCAACACTCGGAGGAGTTGGAGAAGAACAAAGCTTGTCTATTAGACTAATCTTCATTAGCCAAATGCTTTGAGTTTTATTTTGATGTCAAAAAGTATTGTGTTTTTTTTATGTCACAAAGGTATTACTTCAAAAACCATTAATATGACATAGCACGTTGTTAATGTGTTATTGTGTATAGTTGATTCCTATACGACATATTTCTGCTCAAACTCTTAATGGATCTGTCCCGATACAGCATCTACATGTACTGTACATAACTTAAATAAATAATAATATCTATCAAATTGTAAAAAAAATAGAGATAAAGGCATCATGTAAGGACAAAAAGCTTACAAGTTGATATTATTAAAAAATAAAAAACTAATACTTGTCTTTAGATATATGGATAATATTTATCTATAGACTTTTTTTAGACATGATGGTGTTATGTTCACACCCCAACACTGCTTTACCTAACAATCAGTAATCATGATATGATGTCATGATTTGATAACAATAATCTTAATTATTACTTTGGTCATAATTGGCAGCCCTAGATCTCATACATGAACACTATTTTTATCTATGTGGACAAAAAGTGCAGTTACGACTTATGGCCATCAGGTGCCATCTTTCAACATTCTTACATTAGTTGTTATTTTGGAATCTATTATGGCCATAAAGTGCTATCTTGCACAATTTTCACATGCATTAGTTACTTATGTTGTTATTTTTTTCTGCAATATTACTTCGTTTATAATGCTTTTGTTGCTTTCATATGCACATTCATTTTCTACTGAAACGGTGTTTGTATCTACAATAATGTTTCTCCCACAAAGGAAGCTATTTTGAATGTTATGTGTTGGGGTTTTATTTGTAATGAAACTTGGTTGAAAGATTTCAGTATAACTGCTTTTAGAAAATGTTGAGCACATTCAAAATAATAATCTTGCTCACAATAACCGTGATGAGAAATGTTCATACGTGACGTCACTATTCAACATACACTTCAGTAAAAGAACATTAAACGAGACTTTAAAGAACATTTCCACACAGTTCAACGTGTCCCAAAAGCAGTTATAAGAAAGGTTTATTCGCATATAATGTTGATTATTCCAATAGTGTTTTAAAACTTTGTTCACTTCCTGTTTGGAGTTATTCTACAAACTCCACACTAGTGAACCGCTGTCAAATAAGAAGAGCATAAAGGTGCATTTTATTTGACGTCAACTTGGCACGAAGTCCAGTGGTTTATTCAGTCAACTTGTCACGAAGTCCAGTGGTTTATTCAGTCAACTTGTCACGAAGTCCAGTGGTTTATTCAGTCAACTTGGCACGAAGTCCAGTGGTTTATTTGACGTCAACTTGTCACGAAGTCCAGTGGTTTATTCAGTCAACTTGCTGGAATAGGAGACTAAGTTTAGCTTCAGTCAACTTGCTGCTAGCTAGCTGCTAGGCTAAGCTAACCGACATGATTGCTAAGTTTGAACTTCAGACAATCGCTATTGAAGCTTTGAATGCTTGACGAAGGCCGTGACTTGTGTACGTTGTGAGCAACATGAAGGCGGCGGGGAGAGAAAAAAGGAGATAAACGCCACATCATGGAAAAGTCAACTCACCCATTTCTGCCTTTAGCCCGTCCTGCGCTAATCAACGATCTTTGATCCGCCAGCAGCTACCAGCAGCTAAATATGCTGGTCGGGGAAATCCAAGAGAGAAGGTCAAGTGAGCCGTAGATCCATTCGTCCTTCTTGTCTCCTGGCGGCGCTTGAAGAGTATTGTGCAGGAAGTTGGCCAGGAGTCTCCACCTTTCTTGGACGTGGACCTGCCTCCATTGGGCTGCCCCGCCACCAAACAACTACACAACAACACCGGCAAACTTCGCGAGGTTTCACGCTGGGGGCGACAGAGTCTCGCGAGAGGAATGTCGGGCAGGAGTCTCCACCCGCCTGCTGGCCGCCATCTTGGAGTGGTGATCCGCTCCACTCAGTGCAATTCATTTGGCAGGAGCAATGAACTGTCAGCGCATTTAATGACTCTTACCTCACTGAATACCACTGGTTTTCACGCGCTCTTTTGTCATACGTGTAGCTATGATAAAGGACACATGTTTTATTATTCATAGTTTGCTTAACAGTAATAGAATATTCTTATATGCTATAAGTGACCAGACGTCCCAGATCAAAACTGGGAATATAATAATCCAGAGAAGGGCGAAAAAAACGGTCAGCTATTTTTAAGTTGAAGAAACAATATGATTAGGTTATATATACATGCGTATATCCTACATAAAAATTGGGTTGGAAAGCTGGACTAAATTTAGACTTTTATAATATTGTATAGCCACTGTCCATCTGATTGTCTAGTTAGCTAACATATATTAATTACCCCCCCCTACACAATCTGGACTGTGGTCCTAACTTGTACCCCTGTTGGTTTTTACAATCTTTATCTTCATCATTTATTTCAACTTTATGTTATTCAAATATGACATTTTTAAATGTAATTAATTTCATTGACAAGCAATTCTATTATGGTCATACTCTTGTTTGCTAGCGGCTACAATTTCAGTACTATTGAAGATCTTTGCTCCTTCTCAACTCTGTGCTAATATTCTTTTCACAAAATACAACCAATAGGACGTTAATGTTAAATCGTACTTGTGAAAATTAATCCCCCAGATTCCTATTTTCAACAGTCCGCTCATTTGAACAGGAAAACGCTGAACACTATCTTTGTTTTCTACCTGTCAACTGTCAATTTAGCATCTTTGTTTTCTACCTGTCAACTGTCAGTTTAGCATCTTTGTTTTCTACCTGTCAACTGTCAGTTTAGCATCTTTGTTTTCTACCTGTCAACTGTCAATTTAGCATCTTTGTTTTCTACCTGTCAACTGTCAGTTTAGCATCTTTGTTTTCTACCTGTCAACTGTCAGTTTAGCATCTTGGTTTTCTACCTGTCAACTGTCAGTTTAGCATCTTTGTTTTCTACCTGTCAACTGTCAGTTTAGGCCATACTTGCCAACCTTGAGACCTCCGATTTCGGGAGGTGTGTGTGTGGGGGGGCGTGGTCGGAGGGGGGCATGGTTAAGAGGGGAGGAGTATATTTACAGCTAGAATTCACCAAGTCAAGTATTTCATATATATATATATATATATATATATATATATATATATATATATAAATGATAAATGATAAATGGGTTGTACTTGTATAGCGCTTTTCTACCTTCAAGGTACTCAAAGCGCTTTGACACTACTTCCACATTTACCCATTCACACACACATTCACACACTGATGGAGGGAGCTGCCATAAGAAACACAGATTTGTTCTTTATATTACTTGCACAAACCATGCAAGAATAGAAACCCGTGCAACCCTAACCCTAACCCTAACCCTATCACATTTCCTGCAGGAAAGTGAACAGACTGAGGACAGCAGATATTCATAGCTGCAGCACTCTTTTCCCCTGCAGGTGGCGCCATCAAATTACTTTCTATTTGAGTGACGTTTAAAAGAAGATCTATGATGAAAAGCAGAGAAGAGTAAAAATAATCTGGTATTACTGAATCTGATTGTAATTGTGATATCAGCAATATAGGAGATATATAAGTTGTGTACAAGTGCACATACCTGTGGTGCATTCAAGGACCCTTGATTAAATATGAATCAAATCAAATCAAATCAACTTTATTTATAGAGCACATTTAAAATATACCACAGGGGTAGCCAAAGTGCTGTACAATGAGCAGGTTAAAAGATAAAACGAGTACCGAGCAAACACAACACAACACAAACAGAACACGATAAAAAATAAATAATTAAAATAGAATTAATAAAAACATAAAAACAAGATCACAGCAGGTGTATTATGGGGCGCCATTGCAGGATGGATATCACTCAGTGTTAAAAGCCATGGAATAAAAGTATGTTTTTAAGAGAGATTTAAAAACAGGAAGAGAGGAGGCTTGTCTAATTGAAAACAGAGGCGTCACTATATTTTAAAGATGCTGGGAGGCTTAACCCTTAGGGCGAGCACTAAACATAATATCATACTAATAAAAATAATAGTGGCGTATTATCAGGATTCATATGATGAATGGTGGTGATATTTAGACAGCAATCAGCTCATCTCTGCTTTACACTCGGAAGTAGAGGACAGTTTGACAGATTTGAAATTGTTTTTAAGTGAATAATTAGATTCATTTTGTAGCCACTTTACATAAAATTTATTTCTCACCTTTTTGTGAAAAAAAATCGGAAATGATCTAAATATGTTAAACTCTTCTGAAAGGCAACTGCACTTTTTGGGGGGAATGTTGTTGATCGTTCACAATCATTATGAAAGACATGAACGTAGATGGATTTTTTAATACATTCTTAATAGTAAATAAATGTGATCAAACGTCTGCTTACAATGGAGCCTTTCGGAGTCGCTCCATTCTGCCTATAAAGCCCTAAAAATACCCAAACACCTCCATTAATGTTTTATATACAGTACATGATGTAAGTATATATGTCAAGTAGTAACATTCATAATAACATGTAATATATACATGATGTAAGTATATATGTCATGTAGTAACATTCATAATAACATGTCATATATACATGATGTAAGTATATATGTCATGTAGTAACATTCATAATAACATGTAATATATACATGATGTAAGTATATATGTCATGTAGTAACATTCATAATAACGTAATATATACATGATGTAAGTATATATGTCATGTAGTAACATTCATAATAACATGTAATATATACATGATGTAAGTATATATGTCAAGTAGTAACATTCATAATAACATGTAATATATACATGATGTAAGTATATATGTCATGTAGTAACATTCATAATAACATGTCATATATACATGATGTAAGTATATATGTCATGTAGTAACATTCATAATAACATGTAATATATACATGATGTAAGTATATATGTCATGTAGTAACATTCATAATAACGTAATATATACA
Organism: Nerophis lumbriciformis; assembly: GCF_033978685.3. Taxonomy (NCBI): domain Eukaryota; kingdom Metazoa; phylum Chordata; class Actinopteri; order Syngnathiformes; family Syngnathidae; genus Nerophis; species Nerophis lumbriciformis. The sequence goes on from NC_084576.2 coordinate 35,512,411, forward strand.
TGATGTAAGTATATATGTCATGTAGTAACATTCATAATAACATGTAATATATACATGATGTAAGTATATATGTCATGTAGTAACATTCATAATAACATGTAATATATACATGATGTAAGTATATATGTCATGTAGTAACATTCATAATAACATGTAATATATACATGATGTAAGTATATATGTCATGTAGTAACATTCATAATAACATGTAATATATACATGATGTAAGTATATATGTCATTTAGTAACATTCATAATAACATGACATATATACATGATGTAAGTATATATGTCATGTAGTAACATTATAATAATATGTAATATATACATGATGTAAGTATATATGTCATGTAGTAACATTCATAATAACATGTAATATATACATGATGTAAGTATATATGTCATGTAGTAACATTCATAATAACATGAAATATATATGTGATGTTAGTATATATGTAGTATCTAGTAACATTCATAATAACATGTAATATATACATGATGTTAGTATATATGTAATGTGGTAACATGTAATGTGGTAACATTCATAATAACATGTAATATATACATGATGTAAGTATATATGTCATGTGGTAACATTCATAATAACATGTAATATATACATGATGTAAGTATATATGTCATGTAGTAACATTCATACTAACATGTCATATATACATGATGTAAGTATATATGTCATGTAGTAACATTCATAATAACATGTAATATATACATGATGTAAGTATATATGTCATGTAGTAACATTCATAATAACATGTAATATATACATGATGTAAGTATATATGTCATGTAGTAACATTCATAATAACATGTAATATATACATGATGTAAGTATATATGTCATGTAGTAACATTCATAATAACATGTAATATATACATGATGTAAGTATATATGTCATGTAGTAACATTCATAATAACATGTAATATATACATGATGTAAGTATATATGTCATGTAGTAACATTCATAATAACATGTAATATATACATGATGTAAGTATATATGTCATGTAGTAACATTCATAATAACATGTAATATATACATGATGTAAGTATATATGTCATGTAGTAACATTCATAATAACATGTAATAGTTCTGTATTTTGATCATTTTAAACATATTTAGTTTTAACGCATTAGTCTCAAAAACGCATCACAACGTTTTTTGTTTTTTTCCAACAACATGACAGATTATTACTCACTACAGACTTCATGAGAGCCAACAAACATAATAAAACATCACTTACTGTACAATGTCTGCTGTCATTAGGATGCAGACTGCTCGGATGTTCATATATTCTCTTTTAGATGAAGAATGACTCATAATCCTCACGAAGAAAAGGTGGTGGAACCAAGCGTCTTTTCGTGTTGTTTAGCCTTTCATTCTCGGGTCTAAATGGGCTGTCAAAGAGTACCAACATGCCAGAATACGTCCTCAGCCTTCTACTATCCAAGTGAGATATGATTTATGATTTAGAATAAAGTTTGAGGAGCAAGGAAAAGAGGAAGCAGCTGATTAGTCGATCATGTCAACATTGACACACAAGTTAGTGATCACTACGCTGCTATCAATAGTTTGTCTTATAATAACAGTATCACTAATACTTGTTCATTTAGCACTTATAATAACAATATCACTAATACTTGTTCATTTAGCACTTATAATAACAATATCACTAATACTTGTTCATTTAGCACTTATAATAACAATATCACTAATACTTGTTCATTTAGCACTTATAATAACAATATCACTAATACTTGTTCATTTAGCACATATAATAACAATATCACTAATACTTGTTCATTTAGCACTTATAATAACAATATCACTAATACTTGTTCATTTAGCACTTATAATAACAATATCACTAATACTTGTTCATTTAGCACTTATAATAACAATATCACTAATACTTGTTCATTTAGCACTTATAATAACAATATCACTAATACTTGTTCATTTAGCACTTATAATAACAATATCACTAATACTTGTTCATTTAGCACTTATAATAACAATAACACTAATACTTGTTCATTTAGCACTTATAATAACAATATCACTAATACTTGTTCATTTAGCACTTATAATAACAATATCACTAATACTTGTTCATTTAGCACTTATAATAACAATAACACTAATACTTGTTCATTTAGCACTTATAATAACAGTATCACTAATACTTGTTCATTTAGCACTTATAATAACAATATCACTAATACTTGTTCATTTAGCACTTATAATAACAATATCACTAATACTTGTTCATTTAGCACTTATAATAACAATATCACTAATACTTGTTCATTTAGCACTTATAATAACAATATCACTAATACTTGTTCATTTAGCACTTATAATAACAATAACACTAATACTTGTTCATTTAGCACTTATAATAACAATATCACTAATACTTGTTCATTTAGCACTTATAATAACAATATCACTAATACTTGTTCATTTAGCACTTATAATAACAATATCACTAATACTTGTTCATTTAGCACTTATAATAACAATATCACTAATACTTGTTCATTTAGCACTTATAATAACAATATCACTAATACTTGTTCATTTAGCACTTATAATAACAATATCACTAATACTTGTTCATTTAGCACTTATAATAACAATATCACTAATACTTGTTCATTTAGCACTTATAATAACAATATCACTAATACTTGTTCATTTAGCACTTATAATAACAATATCACTAATACTTGTTCATTTAGCACTTATAATAACAATATCACTAATACTTGTTCATTTAGCACTTATAATAACAATAACACTAATACTTGTTCATTTAGCACTTATAATAACAATATCACTAATACTTGTTCATTTAGCTGTATGCTCAGTGTCAGAGCTTGGTCCGCATTGCCGGCAGTAAGTCGGACACGTTTCCAGTGAGGGTTGGACTCCGCCAAGGCTGCCCTTTGTCACCCATTCTGTTCTGAACTTTTATGGACAGAATTTCTAGGCGCAGTCAAGGCGTTGAGGGGATCTGGTTTGGTGGCTGCAGGATTAGGTCTCTGCTTTTTGCAGATGATGTGGTCCTGATGGCTTCATCTGGCCAGGATCTTCAGCTCTCACTGGATCGGTTCGCAGCTGAGTGTGAAGCGACTGGGATGAGAATCAGCACCTCCAAGTCCGAGTCCATGGTTCTCTCCTGGAAAAGGGTGGAGTGCCATCTCCAGGTTGGGGAGGAGATCTTGCCCCAAGTGGAGGAGTTCAAGTACCTCGGAGTCTTGTTCACGAGTGAGGGAAGAGTGGATCGTGAGATCGACAGGCGGATCGGTGCGGCGTCTTCAGTAATGCGGACGCTGTATCGATCCGTTGTGGTGAAGAAGGAGCTGAGCCAGAAGGCAAAGCTCTCAATTTACCGGTCGATCTACGTTCCCATCCTCACCTATGGTCATGAGCTTTGGGTTATGAGCGAAAGGACAAGATCACGGGTACAAGCGGCCCAAATGAGTTTCCTCTGCCGAGTGGCGGGTCTCTCCCTTAGAGATAGGGTGAGAAGCTCTGTCATTCGGGGGGAGCTCAAAGTAAAGCCGCTGCTCCTCCACATGGAGAGGAGCCAGATGAGGTGGTTCGGGCATCTGGTCAGGATGCCACCCAAACGCCTCCCTAGGAAGGTGTTTCAGGCACGTCCGACAGGTAGGAGGCCACGGGAAAGACCCAGGACACGCTGGGAAGACTATCTCTCCCGGCTGGCCTGGGAACGCCTCGGGATCCCCCGGGAGGAGCTGGACGAAGTGGCTGGGGAGAGGGAAGTCTGGGCTTCCCTGCTTAGGCTGCTGCCCCCGCGACCCGACCTCGGATAAGCGGAAGAAGATGGATGGATTTAGCACTTATAATAACAATATCACTAATACTTGTTCATTTTCAAGTCACCAAATGTAAATGAAGTATTGTTGGCACTTTTTAAATGTTTATTTATTGGATTTCATGAGCAGAATAGAGGACCTCCCATTGGCTCCCAAAAGCAGACTTTTATTTACATTTATTTAGAGTTAGAATGCGTCAAAATAAAATACATCCATCGTCATGTCCTTCATAATTATTGTGAATGATAGGTAATATTCCCCCCAAAAGTGCAGTTCCTATTTAAAGTCAAAAACCTAATTAAGGTTTTACATGGGTTTTAAAAATGAATTGCAACCAAATCCATGTAGTTCTTAGTTTTTTTTGGGCATGAAAACATACCAAATGTGTGTATGGGACCCTTGAATTAGGGGTGTCCAAACTATGGCCCACAAGGGTGCGTCCAATTTAGTTCTAAACTATCTGACAGTTGGATTGTTACAACTTTTGCTCCATTGAGAGTATTCCATGTTCATGACTGAGTCATCACAGCATATTTATATATGACCCAATCCAAACAACCTTTCCCACTCATGGTGCAAATAAAGTAACACACATAACACAAACTGCTCACTAAACTTTGTTGTTATTTTTTTTTTTAATGTCCACATACAACACACAATTAGAAATGACGCCCATTTAAATCCCCTACAATGCATGATGGGAAAATGCAAAGCACTTACCACACTTACCCATTTTAGCTGCTTCATGTTTCCAAATGATTCAAACAAACTTTAGGGAGGTTGTCACAGAAGCAAAAAGGTAGCAGTCCAACGTTCACATTCTCTTAACATCCAATCATTTATATATATATATATATATATATATATATATATATACATATATATATATATATATATATGTATATATATATATATACAGTTACTTTTTTAGCCCAATGCGGCCCCGGTTGTCACAGAAGCAAAAAGGTAGCAGTCGAACGTTCACATTCTCTTAACATCCAATCATTTATATATATATATATATATATATATATATATATATATATATATATATATATATATATATATATATATATATACAGTTACTTTTTTAGCCCAATGCGGCCCCGAGTCAAAAAGATTGGACTTGATGTCTTGTGTATGGGGGCTCGGAATTTGGTGGTCCGCTCCTGGATGGTTAGCACTTAGCACAGGTGTTATTGATCTGACAGGGTTAGGGTTATCATTCCGACTTCACTCCCAGTTCTTCTCTCACTAGGATTGGCTTCATCTGAGACCCCCCCCCCCCACACACACACACACACATGCGTCCACTCACTGGCTTCCCTTCCACACGAAGGCCAGATGGTGCTGGAATCCCTTATCAGATGCTGCTATTTGTAGTCACGCCTGAAGGTTTTAAGCATTTGAGCTTGTGTGTATGCTGACTGCTGACCCACATGCTGCACGAGTCATGACTAGATATGTGTGTAGGCTGACTGCTGACCCACATGTTGCACGAGTCATGACTAGATGTGTGTATGCTGACTGCTGACCCACATGCTGCACGAGTCATGACTAGATATGTGTGTATGCTGACTGCTGACCCACATGCTGCACGAGTCATGACTAGATATGTGTGTATGCTGACTGCTGACCCACATGCTGCACGAGTCATGACTAGATGTGTGTATGCTGACTGCTGAACCACATGCTGCACAAGTCATGACTAGATGTGTGTATGCTGACTGATGACCCACATGCTGCACGAGTCATGACTAGATATGTGTGTATGCTGACTGATGACCCACATGCTGCACGAGTCATGACTAGATATGTGTGTATGCTGACCCACATGCTGCACGAGTCATGACTAGATGTGTATATGCTGACTGCTGACCCACATGCTGCACGAGTCATGACTAGATATGTGTGTATGCTGACTGCTGACCCACATGCTGCATGAGTCATGACTAGATGTGTGTATGCTGACTGCTGACCAACATGCTGCACGAGTCATGACTAGATGTGTGTATGCTGACTGCTGAACCACATGCTGCACGAGTCATGACTAGATATGTGTGTATGCTGACTGCTGACCCACATGCTGCACGAGTCATGACTAGATGTGTGTATGCTGACTGCTGCCCCACATGCTGCACGAGTCTTGACTAGATATGTGTGTATGCTGACTGCTGCACCACATGCTGCACGAGTCATGACTAGATGTGTGTATGCTGACTGCTGACCCACATGCTGCACGAGTCATGACTAGATATGTGGCAAACAGGATCGGAAGTAGACTGCAGAACAGACCAAAGCAGCATGTTAGCTCCACATCAGACACGTGCAGGCCAGGAAGTTGGTGCCTGCAGCACATCAGCTGCTAGTATCTTTATTATGACATAGACCTTATTATTGAATGATATCAAAAGCTGATATCATGATATCATCAGCTGCTAGTATCATTATTATGACGTAGACCTTATTATTGAATGATATCATAAGGCTGCTTGAATCAAAGTAAGAACATCTACACCTCCAAAAGTGCAAAATGGTTCATTCCACCTGGAAAGTGACAACCCCAGCATGCAACACTTCACGCAACATATATATAAACATATATGTATAGATACACATCTATACATATATAAACATATACCTGTATGTATATATAAACATATATGTATAGATATACATATATACATATACATATATGCATATACATAGATATATATATATATATATATACATAGATATATATATATATATATATATATATATACATATATATATATATATGCATATACATAGATATATATATATATATATATACATAGATATATATATATATATATATATATATATATATACATATATATATATATATATATATATATATACATATATATATATATATATATATATATATATATATATATATATATACATATATATATATATATATATATATATATATATATATATATATATATATATATATATATATATATATATATATATATATATATATATATATATATATATATATATATATATACATATACATATATGTGTGTATGTCTACATATTATTTTAATATAATGCAGTGTTTCTTAACCATAGGGCCGGAGCCCATCGTTGGGGCTGCCAAAATATGATCTGTTTTTCTGTGGACCGCAGCGGTACTCAGTTGTAATACACTTTTCCACCATTTGTGGCAGTAATGACAATATCAAACCAACAGAAGAAGTCTGGGGCTAAAGTCACAGGGAAGTTTCTTAAGCGCAAAAATTACGACTCAAGTGGGGAAACTGTATTTTCATTTGCACTTTAATTGTACTGACAATTTATCCAAGAAACATATATTATTATTGATCATTAATTTAGTTTATTTATTTTAGCAATACATAATGTATTTAGTTATTTAAGAGTCCCTCTTATTCTTTGTATTTGGTTGGTATTTATTTGTCTAATCAGCCTGACCTGAGCCTAAGATTTGTGTGTTAAATAAATAATCATCTCTGTGAATAACAACATGCTCTCATATCAAGTTTAGGTTAGATAGAATTATTCCGAGTAAGATGACTAATTCAGTGTTAATATTTGAGTGAGCCCCAGGTCCCTCTGCAGTGTAAGAGTTGGGTCAAAAAGGTTAAGAACCCCTGATATGATGATGTATAAGTATGTGAAAGTTTGTTTACTTCCGCGACGATCTTCTTCAAGTTTTGTAATCAATCATAAATATCAAGCAGCTAAAGCGTGGATAAGTGTGGCGAGAGTCATGGATTTAAATGGGTGTCATTTTGAATTGTTTATGGTGCTTCTGCCTTTTTATGACATCCACAAAGTTCAGTTAGCAGGTGACCATGTGTGTGGATTTTTTTGTGTTGGTTCAATTTCCTCTTTTTGTGTGTAATGCAATGGTGTAATGTAATAATGCAATGTAATAAGGTGGTTTGGATTGGGTCATATAAGTATATGTTGTGCTGTATACAATTCAAAGCACCATTCAGTCACTGGCCTCGTGTACTCATGTCGTCCAGGACATTTGCTGCTATCAGGTTGTCGGACATTCAAAAGTCAAGTGCCACAATTCCAATTTAACCTTGGACGTCTTACGGGCCAAACGGCGGTGTGCCGTAGTTTGGACACCACCATGATAGAAGAAACATGAAATACATTTATCTGTGGCAGCATAGGAGAAAGTTATGTACTGTGTAAGTTTCACTTTTGCTTCTTATTCTGTTCAAGGACCCTCGATTAAATTGAGGAAAACAAAGGCGTGACTAAAGACGGGGAGAATAATTACATCATCATAATACCCAGTAACCAAACCACTAATAATTACATCATCATAATACCCAGTAACCAAACCACTAATAATTACATCATCATAATACCCAGTAACCAAACCACTAATAATTACATCATCATAATACCCAGTAACCAAACCACTAATAATTACATCATCATAATACCCAGTAACCAAACCACTAATAATTACATCATCATAATACCCAGTAACCAAACCACTAATAATTACATCATCATAATACCCAGTAACCAAACCACTAATAATTACATCATCATAATACCCAGTAACCAAACCACTAATAATTAAATCATCATAATACCCAGTAACCAAACCACTAATAATTACATCATCATAATACCCAGTAACCAAACCACTAATAATTACATCATCATAATACCCAGTAACCAAACCACTAATAATTACATCATCATAATACCCAGTAACCAAACCACTAATAATTACATCATCATAATAATGATTTGTAACTTGTCCAGGGTGTGCCCCGCCTTCCGTCCGAATGCTGCTGAGATAGGCTCCAGCACCTCCCGCGACCACAAAAGGGACAAGCGGTAGAAAATGGATGGATGGATGGAATAATTACATCATCATAATAATGATTTCTAATAATTATATCATCATAATAATGAATTATTTGATCTACTTATGATGATCTACTTTACACAATGAAGTGAAGAATCAAATCGTATAGAATTGTCTTCATTGTCTCCCCGGTGCATAAACAACAATAATAAACATCCCCCTTGGAGAACAACAACAAATGAATAATAAAAGAAATAAACAAAACAACTTGACATATTAATAATGATGTAAATAATGATCATTATTGAAATTCATATTCTGTCCACTTTGTCTTGAATTTGCTAGCTTATTTTTTGGTAAAAACCAAAACCAAAACACGTTTGGGGGTTTATTTAAATATCTTCTGGATATGTTAAACCCTAATTAAGGTTTTTAACATGTCTTTTAAAACATATTTTAGTGTGTGCATGGAGGGGCAACATGGGGGATTGTGGGCCCCCAAGTTAGTGCAAGGCCCCTGGATAGGTTTGTGTGGGATTGGGGGCCCCCAAGTTAGTGCTAGGCCCCTGGATAGGTTTGTGTGGGATTGTGGGCCCCCAAGTTAGTGCAAGGCCCCTGGATAGGTTTGTGTGGAATTGTGGGCCCCCAAGTTAGTGCGAGGCCCCTGGATAGGTTTGTGTGGGATTGGGGGCCCCCGAGTTAGTGCTAAGCCCCTGGATAGGTTTGTGTGGGATTGGGGGCCCCTGAGTTAGTGCTAGGCCCCTGGATAGGTTTGTGTGGGATTGGGAGCCCCCGAGTTAGTGCTCGGCCCCTGGATAGGTTTGTGTGGGATTGGGGGCCCCCGAGTTAGTGCTAGGCCCCTGGATAGGTTTGTGTGGGATTGTGGGCCCCCAAGTTAGTGCTAGGCCCCTGGATAGGTTTGTGTGGGATTGTGGGCCCCCAAGTTAGTGCGAGGCCCCTGGATAGGTTTGTGTGGGATTGGGGGCCCCCGAGTTAGTGCTAAGCCCCTGGATAGGTTTGTGTGGGATTGGGGGCCCCCGAGTTAGTGCTAAGCCCCTGGATAGGTTTGTGTGGGATTGGGGGCCCCCGAGTTAGTGCTAGGCCCCTGGATAGGTTTGTGTGGGATTGTGGGCCCCCAAGTTAGTGCTAGGCCCCTGGATAGGTTTGTGTGGGATTGGGGGCCCCCGAGTTAGTGCGAGGCCCCTGGATAGGTTTGTGTGGGATTGGGGCCCCCCGAGTTAGTGCGAGGCCCCTGGATAGGTTTGTGAGGGATTGGGGCCCCCCCGAGTTAGCGCAAGGCCCCTGGATAGGTTTGTGTGAGATTGTGGGCCCCCAAGTTAGTGCGAGGCCCCTGGATAGGTTTGTGTGAGTTTGGGGGCCCCCAAGTTAGTGCAAGGCCCCTGGATAGGAGGATGAAATATCTTGGAGGTATTCACACCGCACGTGCGTTGCTCCAAACTGTGCAGCAATTGGCTGATACTCCGCCTTCACCCCGCCCTTCCAATGACGTCACCGCTGTCCCTGCCTATCGGCGGGGCTCCTCAGCGACCACCGCACTGCTCACTCGCAGCTGCCCGGGACGAGGCGCTGGTCTCGGCGTGGCCGCGATGGCAACTTCCATCAGACAGCCGCTCTGCCTTAAGGTGCTCCATCCGGGCTCCTCCACCTCAGACCTCCAGTAGACCGAGGACAGGACGAGGATGAGGCGGGTGCAGAGGAGACGTGGTGGTCCTGTCAACTTGGACCAGGACTTTTCTTCTTACTGATTCATCTTCACGCCATCTTCATCCGCCATGTTTGTTCCGTCCCTGGTGAGTGTTTGCATTTATTATTTCTTTGTCTTTTCAAAGATTCCTTCTGCACAATTTAAAGGAGCAGCACCACCTTTTATTTACACCCACGCCCTCCACAGTGCGTCCCACACCCAACTTGTCATGCACAGTACGGCTTTATTGCTACAAGATCCACTTATCCATATTTGCTGACCATGACGTTGCCAAGTCAGGCTGATCACTAAATAGACAATACTTACATAAATACTATGTTTCACTAGATAGACAATACTTACATAAATACTATGTTTCACTAGATAGACAATACTTACATAAATACTATGTTTCACTAGATAGACAATACTTACATAAATACTATGTTTCACTAGATAGACAATACTTACATAAATACTATGTTTCACTAGATAGACAATACTTACATAAATACTGTTTCACTAGATAGACAATACTTACATAAATACTATGTTTCACTAGATAGACAATACTTACATAAATACTATGTTTCACTAGATAGACAATACTTACATAAATACTATGTTTCACTAGATAGACAATACTTACATAAATACTATGTTTCACTAGATAGACAATACTTACATAAATACTATGTTTCACTAGATAGACAATACTTACATAAATACTATGTTTCACTAGATAGACAATACTTACATAAATACTATGTTTCACTAGATAGACAATACTTACATCAATACTATGTTTCACTAGATAGACAATACTTACATAAATACTATGTTTCACTAGATAGACAATACTTACATAAATACTATGTTTCACTAGATAGACAATACTTACATAAATACTATGTTTCACTAGATAGACAATACTTACATAAATACTATGTTTCACTAGATAGACAATACTTACATAAATACTATGTTTCACTAGATAGACAATACTTACATAAATACTATGTTTCACTAGATAGACAATACTTACATCAATACTATGTTTCACTAGATAGACAATACTTACATCAATACTATGTTTCACTAGATAGACAATACTTACATAAATACTATGTTTCACTAGATAGACAATACTTACATCAATACTATGTTTCACAAGATAGACAACACTTACATAAATACTATGTTTCACTAGATAGACAATACTTACATAAATACTATGTTTCACTAGATAGACAATACTTACATAAATACTATGTTTCACTAGATAGACAATACTTACATCAATACTATGTTTCACTAGATAGACAATACTTACATAAATACTATGTTTCACTAGATAGACAATACTTACATCAATACTATGTTTCACAAGATAGACAACACTTACATAAATACTATGTTTCACTAGATAGACAATACTTACATCAATACTATGTTTCACTAGATAGACAATACTTACATAAATACTATGTTTCACTAGATAGACAATACTTACATCAATACTATGTTTCACAAGATAGACAACACTTACATAAATACTATGTTTCACTAGATAGACAATACTTACATCAATACTATGTTTCACTAGATAGACAATACTTACATAAATACTATGTTTCACTAGATAGACAATACTTACATCAATACTATGTTTCACAAGATAGACAACACTTACATAAATACTATGTTTCACTAGATAGACAATACTTACATAAATACTATGTTTCACTAGATAGACAATACTTACATCAATACTATGTTTCACTAGATAGACAATACTTACATAAATACTATGTTTCACTAGATAGACAATACTTACATAAATACTATGTTTCACTAGATAGACAATACTTACATAAATACTATGTTTCACTAGATAGACAATACTTACATAAATACTATGTTTCACTAGATAGACAATACTTACATAAATACTATGTTTCACTAGATAGACAATACTTACATAAATACTATGTTTCACTAGATAGACAATACTTACATAAATACTATGTTTCACTAGATAGACAATACTTACATAAATACTATGTTTCACTAGATAGACAATACTTACATAAATACTATGTTTCACTAGATAGACAATACTTACATCAATACTATGTTTCACTAGATAGACAATACTTACATAAATACTATGTTTCACTAGATAGACAATACTTACATCAATACTATGTTTCACAAGATAGACAACACTTACATAAATACTATGTTTCACTAGATAGACAATACTTACATAAATACTATGTTTCACTAGATAGACAATACTTACATCAATACTATGTTTCACTAGATAGACAATACTTACATAAATACTATGTTTCACTAGATAGACAATACTTACATCAATACTATGTTTCACAAGATAGACAACACTTACATAAATACTATGTTTCACTAGATAGACAATACTTACATCAATACTATGTTTCACTAGATAGACAATACTTACATAAATACTATGTTTCACTAGATAGACAATACTTACATCAATACTATGTTTCACAAGATAGACAACACTTACATAAATACTATGTTTCACTAGATAGACAATACTTACATAAATACTATGTTTCACTAGATAGACAATACTTACATCAATACTATGTTTCACTAGATAGACAATACTTACATAAATACTATGTTTCACAAGATAGACAACACTTACATAAATACTATGTTTCACTAGATAGACAATACTTACATAAATACTATGTTTCACTAGATAGACAACACTTACATAAATACTATGTTTCACTAGATAGACAATACTTACATCAATACTATGTTTCACTAGATAGACAATACTTACATAAATACTATGTTTCACTAGATAGACAATACTTACATCAATACTATGTTTCACAAGATAGACAACACTTACATAAATACTATGTTTCACTAGATAGACAATACTTACATAAATACTATGTTTCACTAGATAGACAATACTTACATCAATACTATGTTTCACTAGATAGACAATACTTACATAAATACTATGTTTCACAAGATAGACAACACTTACATAAATACTATGTTTCACTAGATAGACAATACTTACATAAATACTATGTTTCACTAGATAGACAATACTTACATAAATACTATGTTTCACAAGATAGACAACACTTACATAAATACTATGTTTCACTAGATAGACAATACTTACATAAATACTATGTTTCACTAGATAGACAATACTTACATAAATACTATGTTTCACTAGATAGACAATACTTACATAAATACTATGTTTCACTAGATAGACAATACTTACATAAATACTATGTTTCACTAGATAGACAACACTTACATAAATACTATGTTTCACTAGATAGACAATACTTACATAAATACTATGTTTCACTAGATAGACAACACTTACATAAATACTATGTTTCACTAGATAGACAATACTTACATCAATACTATGTTTCACTAGATAGACAATACTTACATAAATACTATGTTTCACAAGATAGACAACACTTACATAAATACTATGTTTCCAGGAAATGTAAAGTAGAAATATGTTAGTCTCCTCACAAAGTATTAATATAGTAGGAATGTTCCAATGATTCTGATTTACTGGACAAGTTTCCATGTATTTATGGTGAGTGCTACTGACAACATCAACACAATATTTAAACTACTTCCTTATTCTCTTTTATTACAAACATTGATCCAAACATACAGTAGAGAAGAGATTTATACGGCCCCATTCGTCACAGTTTACCTGACGCATGAAACGTGACAAATTGGGGTTGGGGGGGGGGGGGCACTATCCACTTTAGCCGCCACATGGCAGTAGAGTGTGGAATATCTTGAGATGTGTGCCGCTTTCCATCATTTTCAGCAGACTGCAGTGCAAAATGATTATTCTACCTCCCTGATTATCGACACCCCCAATTTATGTATGGATCCACTCTCCTCTTACTTGTCATGTACTGACTGCCCAGCAGGCACAAGACATTGAAACTATGTTGACAACTTGGTGAATTAGATCCTGACGTTGAGAAACTAACGTTGAAACAACATGCTTTTTGACAACGTTTAATCAATGTTGGGTTCTGATGTTGATTTGACATTGAAATTTGGTCATTTCCCAACCAATATTCAACAACACAAACATTACGTTAAAACAACATGCTTTTTGATGACGTTTAATCAATATTAGGTTGTGACATTGATTTGACCATTGAAATTTGGTCATTTCCCAACCCTTTCCTAACCCTTTACACACCCTCTTTATTAACCAGTAGAATTGCCATTTTTTGCCATTCTTCCTCTTCACTCTGTTTCTGCTTGTATGTTGTATGTGTGTTTTGACACAATCAAGATGCGCATGGCAGCATGCGGGTGAAAAAAAAGGTACCGGTATCTTTCAAAGGCAGTATAGTATCGTTTTTTAAAGTTCATTAGTACAGCGGTACTTTATCAGAACCGGTATGCCGTACAACCCTAGTGGCCGAATAGTAAAACATATTTTTTTGGACTAAAGACCAAAAAATATTGATTGCAGCACAATATTTTGTTAGATGTAATCATGTTATGAATTTAGGACATTTGACTTTTTCTTCATCAGAAATGACCAGCAACAAATCTAGCATCTTTTTCTGGAGCTATTGGAGACTGTCCTCATGTTTAGGGACTCTTTGCTTCTGTCGCTCAATGTCCGCGGCGAGCCTGGAACTATCTCCAGCGAGCCTGGAACTGTCTCCAACGAGCCTGGAACTGTCTCCAGCCAGTCTGGAACTGTCTCCAGCGAGCCTGGAACTATGTCCAGCCAGCCTGGAACTGTCTCCAGCCAGCCTGGAACTGTCTCCAGTGAGCCTGCAATTATCTCCAGCCAGCCTGGAACTATCTCCAGCCAGCCTGGAACTGTCTCCAGCCAGCCTGAAACTGTCTCCAGCCAGCCTGGAACTGTCTCCAGCCAGCCTGCAATTATCTCCAGCCAGCCTGGAACTATTTCCAGCCAGCCTGAAACTGTCTCCAGCCAGCCTGGAACTGTCTTCAGCGAGCCTGCAATTATCTCCAGCCAGCCTGGAACTATCTCCAGCCAGCCTGGAACTGTCTCCAGCCAGCCTGAAACTGTCTCCAGCCAGCCTGGAACTGTCTCCAGCGAGCCTGCAATTATCTCCAGCCAGCCTGGAACTATTTCCAGCCAGCCTGGAACTGTCTCCAGCCAGCCTGAAACTGTCTCCAGCCAGCCTGGAACTGTCTTCAGCGAGCCTGCAATTATCTCCAGCCAGCCTGGAACTGTCTCCAGCCAACCTGAAACTGTCTCCAGCCAGCCTGGAACTGTCTCCAGCGAGCCTGCAATTATCTCCAGCCAGCCTGGAACTATTTCCAGCCAGCCTGGAACTGTCTCCAGCCAGCCTGAAACTGTCTCCAGCCAGCCTGGAACTGTCTTCAGCGAGCCTTTAATTATCTCCAGCCAGCCTGGAACTATCTCCAGCCAGCCTGGAACTGTCTCCAGCCAGCCTGGAACTGTCTCCAGCGAGCTTGGATGTGTCTCCAGCGAGCCTGGAACTATCTCCAGCCAGCCTGGAACTGTCTCCAGCCAGCCTGAAACTGTCTCCAGTGAGCCTGGAATGATCTCCAGCCAGCCTGGAACTATCTCCAGCGAGCTTGGATGTGTCTCCAGCGAGCCTGGAACTATCTCCAGCCAGCCTGGAACTGTCTCCAGCCAGCCTGAAACTGTCTCCAGTGAGCCTGGAATGATCTCCAGCCAGCCTGGAACTGTATCCAGCCAGCCTGGAATTATCTCCAGCCAGTCTGGAATTATCTCCAGCAAGCCTGGAACTGTCTCCAGCCAGCCTGGAACTGTCTCCAGCGAGCCTGGAATTATCTCCAGCGAGCTTGGATGTGTCTCCAGCGAGCCTGGAACTATCTCCAGCCAGCCTGGAACTGTCTCCAGCCAGCCTGGAACTATCTCCAGCGAGCTTGGATGTGTCTCCAGCGAGCCTGGAACTATCTCCAGCCAGCCTGGAACTGTCTCCAGTGAGCCTGAAACTGTCTCCAGTGAGCCTGGAATGATCTCCAGCCAGCCTGGAACTGTATCCAGCCAGCCTGGAATTATCTCCAGCCAGTCTGGAATTATCTCCAGCAAGCCTGGAACTGTCTCCAGCCAGCCTGGGACTGTCTCCAGCGAGCCTGGAATTATCTCCAGCAAGCCTGGAATTATCTCCAGCAAGCCTGGAATTATCTCCAGCGAGCTTGGATGTGTCTCCAGCGAGCCTGGAACTATCTCCAGCCAGCCTGGAACTGTCTCCAGCCAGCCTGAAACTGTCTCCAGTGAGCCTGGAATGATCTCCAGCCAGCCTGGAACTGTATCCAGCCAGCCTGGAATTATCTCCAGCCAGTCTGGAATTATCTCCAGCAAGCCTGGAACTGTCTCCAGCCAGCCTGGGACTGTCTCCAGCGAGCCTGGAATTATCTCCAGCAAGCCTGGAATTATCTCCAGCAAGCCTGGAATTATCTCCAGCGAGCCTGGAATGATCTCCAACCAGCCTGGAACTATCTCCAGCAAGCCTGGAATGATCTCCAACCAGCCTGGAACTGTCTCCAGCGAGCCTGGAACTATCTCCAGCCAGCCTGGAACTGTCTCCAGCCAGCCTGGAACTGTCTCCAGCCAGCCTGAAACTGTCTCCAGTGAGCCTGGAATGATCTCCAGCCAGCCTGGAACTGTATCCAGCCAGCCTGGAATTATCTCCAGCCAGTCTGGAATTATCTCCAGCAAGCCTGGAACTGTCTCCAGCCAGCCTGGAACTGTCTCCAGCGAGCCTGGAATTATCTCCAGCGAGCTTGGATGTGTCTCCAGCGAGCCTGGAACTATCTCCAGCCAGCCTGGAACTGTCTCCAGCCAGCCTGGAACTATATCCAGCGAGCTTGGATGTGTCTCCAGCGAGCCTGGAACTATCTCCAGCCAGCCTGGAACTGTCTCCAGCCAGCCTGAAACTGTCTCCAGTGAGCCTGGAATGATCTCCAGCCAGCCTGGAACTGTATCCAGCCAGCCTGGAATTATCTCCAGCCAGTCTGGAATTATCTCCAGCAAGCCTGGAACTGTCTCCAGCCAGCCTGGGACTGTCTCCAGCGAGCCTGGAATTATCTCCAGCAAGCCTGGAATTATCTCCAGCAAGCCTGGAATTATCTCCAGCGAGCCTGGAATGATCTCCAACCAGCCTGGAACTATCTCCAGCAAGCCTGGAACTGTCTCCAGCGAGCTTGTAACTGTCTCCAGCGAGCCTGGAACTATCTCCAGCCAGCCAGGGAACCATCTCCAGCCAGCCTGGAACTGTCTCCAGCCAGCCTGGAACTATCTCCAGCCAGCCTGGAACTGTCCTTTCACCTAATTAGGTTAAAAACATTTTTTGCAAACCAGTACATATAATCTGCAAATAGTGTGTTGTTGTTGAGTGTCGGTACTGTCTGGAGCTCGACATAGTAACCGTGTAATACTCTTCCATATCAGCAGGTGGCAGCAGGTACATAACTGCTTTGTACATGTCGGCAACATGGTTTGTGGTGATCACAATATGCACACCACAGCGGGAGGTCAAAAGTTAAAGTTAAAGTACCAATGATTGTCACACACACACTAGGTGTGGCAAAATTATTCTCTGCATTTGACCCATCACCCTTGATCACCCCCTGGGAGGTGAGGGGAGCAGTGGGCAGCAGCGGTGGCCGCGCCCAGGAATCATTTTTGGTGATTTAACCCCCAAAAGGTATCTAATGCTTAAAGCAATAATAAAGAAAAGGTGAGTGCCCCTAAGAAAAGGCATTGGAGTGCAGGGATGGCTATGCAAAACGAAACTAAAACTGAACTGGCGGCCAAGTAAACAAAAACCGAATGCTGGACGACAGCAAAGACTTACAGCGTGTGGAGCACATGACATGACAATCAACAATATCCCCACACAGAACGATACAAACAACTTCAATAGTCTTGATTGTTAAAACAAAGCGGGTGCAGGGAATAGCGCTCAAAGGAAGACATGAAACTGCTACAGGAAAATACCAACAAAACAGTAACAGCCACCAAAATAAAAGCGCCAGACAAGAACTAAAACACTACACACAGGAAGGCAACAAAAAACTCAAAATAAATCACATGTTGAAAAACACATGAGCACTCTAGTGTTTTTAGGAATCTGCTGCGAAAATGTTTGTTTCCCAAGTTTAAAAGTGAACTAAATGGTTGTCATTTGAAAATTGATGATGCCCATAGTGGGATTATTATTGACCAGGCTAAATTGATGATGTCCATAGTGGGATTATTATTGAGCAGGCTAAATTGATGATGTCCATAGTGGGATTATTATTGACCAGGCTAAATTGATGATGTCCATAGTGGGATTATTATTGACCAGGCTAAATTGATGATGTCCATAGTGGGATTATTATTGAGCAGGCTAAATTGATGATGTCCATAGTGGGATTATTATTGAGCAGGCTAAATTGATGATGTCCATAGTGGGATTATTATTGAGCAGGCTAAATTGATGATGTCCATAGTGGGATTATTATTGAGCAGGGTGTAGTCTGCCTGGAGAGGCTCACACTGCATTCTGCAGACAACAAAACAAAGTACACAGTTTGAAGTGAAAATGAATTGATTTTGGGACGTGTCTAACAGCAGGCGCTGGTGATCGCATTTCAGGGCACACAATACTGTCTTTCTATCACACAGTCAGGGGTGTGACGTATAGTGCTGTGTACTGGTGTCTATCACACAGTCAGGGGTGTGACGTATAGTGTTGTGTACTGGTGTCTATCACACAGTCAGGGGTGTGACGTATAGTGTTGTGTACTGGTGTCTATCACACAGTCAGGGGTGTGACGTATAGTGATGTGTACTGGTGTCTATCACACAGTCAGGGGTGTGACGTATAGTGTTGTGTACTGGTGTCTATCACACAGTCAGGGGTGTGACGTATAGTGTTGTGTACTGGTGTCTATCACACAGTCAGGGGTGTGACGTATAGTGCTGTGTACTGGTGTCTATCACACAGTCAGGGGTGTGACGTATAGTGTTGTGTACTGGTGTCTATCACACAGTCAGGGGTGTGACGTATAGTGTTGTGTACTGGTGTCTATCACACAGTCAGGGGTGTGACGTATAGTGCTGTGTACTGGTGTCTATCACACAGTCAGGGGTGTGACGTATAGTGATGTGTACTGGTGTCTATCACACAGTCAGGGGTGTGACGTATAGTGTTGTGTACTGGTGTCTATCACACAGTCAGGGGTGTGACGTATAGTGCTGTGTACTGGTGTCTATCACACAGTCAGGGGTGTGACGTATAGTGTTGTGTACTGGTGTCTATCACACAGTCAGGGGTGTGACGTATAGTGCTGTGTACTGGTGTCTATCACACAGTCAGGGGTGTGACGTATAGTGTTGTGTACTGGTGTCTATCACACAGTCAGGGGTGTGACGTATAGTGATGTGTACTGGTGTCTATCACACAGTCAGGGGTGTGACGTATAGTGTTGTGTACTGGTGTCTATCACACAGTCAGGGGTGTGACGTATAGTGATGTGTACTGGTGTCTATCACACAGTCAGGGGTGTGACGTATAGTGATGTGTACTGGTGTCTATCACACAGTCAGGGGTGTGACGTATAGTGCTGTGTACTG